>NW_024081321.1:823417-1061466 GCF_003009895.1 Hyaena hyaena
CCCCACTATTTTTCCCCTTCTTCTCCCCCAAGGTTCTCCGTTAAGTTCCTCGTAATCCTCCTATATGTGCAAACATATGGTATCTGTCCTTCTCTGTCTGACTTATTTCGCTCAGCAGAACACCCTCAAGGTCCATCCAGGTTGCTACACATGGCCAGGTTTCATTCTTTCTCATTGCCATGTAGTATTCCATGGTATACATAAACCACATCTTCTTGATCCATTCGTCTGCTGATGGAAACTTAGGCTCTTCCCACGTTTTGGTTATTGTGGAGAGTGCTGCTATGAACATTGGGGTACATGTGTCCCTATGCATCAGCACTCCTGTATCCCTTGGGTAAATTCCTAGCAGTGCTATTGCTGGGTCATAGGGGAGTTCTATTGTTAATTTTTCGAGGAACCTCCACACTGTTTTCCAGAGGGGCTGCACCAGTTTACATTCCCACCAACAGTGTAGGAGGGTGCCCGTTTCTCCACATCCTCGCCAGCATCTAGAGTCCTCTGATTTGCTCATTTTAGCCACTCTGACTGGCGTGAGGTGGTATCTCAGTGTGGTTTTGATTTGTAGTTCCCTGATGAGGAGGGATGCTGAGCATCATTTCATGTGTCTGTTGGCCATCTGGATGTGCTCTTTGGAGAAGTGTCTGTTCATATCTTCTGCCGATTTCTTCACTGGATTGTTTGTTTTTCGGGTGTGGAGTTTGGTGAGTTCCTTATAGATTTTGGATACTAGCCCTTTATCTGATATGTCATTTGCAACTATCTTTTCCCATTCCATCGGTTGCCTGTTAGTTTTATGGATTTTTTCCTTTGCCGTGCAGAAGCTTTTAATCTTGATGAGGTCCCAATAGTTCATTTTTGCTCTTGATTCCCTTGCCTTTGGGATATTTCCTTCTTTCTTGAGATTTTGTTCTTCTGAAACTCTTAAGTTGGATTCTTAGCTCACTAATTCATCAATTGATTTTCTTTTGTTTTGATTACATGACTTATTCTCTTCTGATTCCTTTATTAGTTTAAAATCATATATAGATACTTAAATAGAGCCTGAAGTTAATAATGATTTCTACCTTGTCTAACTCTTCTATTTTAAATTTATTGTTTTGCTTTTAGTTTCATTTTTTAGCAAGAAGATTTACTTATCCATGTATTTACCAGTTTCTCTAATCATTATTCATTCTTTTTTCTTTCCTCTCTTCTTATTATGATATAATTCATGTGTCATACAATTCAACTATTTAAAGTGTATAATTCACTGGTTCTCAGCATATTCCCAGAGTTGTGCAATCCTCATGAGGATCAATTTTAGAATATTTCATTACCACAAAAAGAAATCTTATACATACTAGCAGTCATTTCCCCCAAACCTGTCAGCCCAAAGCGACCACTAATCTCCCTTCTATCTCTAGGTTTGGGTGTTCTAGACATTTTGTGTGAGTGGAATCATGCAGCATGCAGTCTTTTGTGACTGTCTTCCTTCACTCCACATAATGTTTTTAAGATCCATCTATGTCATATCATGTATCAGTTCCTCATTCCCTTTTCTCTCAAATAATACTCCATTGTAAGGATAGACCACATTTTATTTATCCATTCATCAGTCAACGGACACTGGGATGTTTCCATATTTTGGCTATTATAAAATATGTTGCCATGCACTTTCATGTACAACTTTCTGTATGAACACAGCTTTTCAAGTTTCTCAGGTAGAGGAGATGAATTGTTGGGTCATAGAGTAACTTTATATTTAATCTTTTTAGGAACCTCCAGACTGTTGTCCAACATGGTTACACCATTTTGTATCCCCACTAGCAGTGTATGAGAGTTCCAATTTCTCCACATCCTCACCAACTCGCTATTATTTATCTTGTTGGCAGTCATCTTTGTGGATATGAAGTGGTAGCTCACGGTGTCACTATGCATTCTTGCTTCACATTTCTTCCAGAAGTACATTATTTAAAGTACCGCTGAGGTCTGTTCACAGTATGCTCTTCCAGTTTTTGATGTCTAGATTGCTTTTATTTTGCCATGGCTCAGGCAGAACTTAGCTGGGTATGAAGGTTTACTTTGATTTATTCCACTGTGTTTCTGACTTCCATTATTGCTGTTGAGAAGTGTGCTATATATCATTCCTTTGAAGATCTCCTGGCTTCTCTCTGATTAATTTTTCTCTCCCTTTGGTTTCTGCAGTGTATCAAAATTCTCCAAGTATCGATTTATTTTAATTTATCATGCTTACCAGGATTTGTGCTGCCTACATCGAAGAAATCATATCTGCCACCAATTCTAGGAAATTCTCAGCCTTATTCCTTGTATTATCACCTCTACTTCATTGTCTCTGTTCTCTTACCAGAATTGCTACTACACATTGTTCATCTTTCTCATCTCTTAACCTCTCATTTAAAGATACACCTCTCTATATCACTTACGATGCCTTCAGGATAATTTCCTTGGGTTTTGTTTTTCTTCCAATTTACAAGTTCAGCTCTGTTTAACCTATGTTTAACCTGTCATTGAAATTTTTCATAGCAATGACTATATTTTCCTTTCCTAAGTGTTTTGTTTGGCTCTTTTCCAAATATGCCTGGACTTTTTTTTTTTTTTTTTTGCATTTTTTGTGCTTTTCTCGTGTCTTAATCCCTTTTTAATAGTTTTACTTACCTTTAACACGCATAAAATATTTTTTTTTCTGCTAATTCCATGATCTAAATTTGTTGGGGGTCTAATTCAGCAATGGTTGTTTCCTGAATTAGTCACTCACTTTTTCCCCTCCTGTGTTTTGTAATGTAATGACCAAAGTTGAAAAAATTCACATGAAAAAAGTGGTCATAGTTGGGTAATACCTCTGGGGCCCCTGGAAAAATAAACCCCAAGAAAGACACTCTAACTGTGGAGTGTGAAGAGCTGACAAAGATAAAGCACCTTGCCCTTGATTCCTTCTTTTTGCTCACCTCCTATACTCAACTACTACCAAGACCCGAAGGAGCACTACACACTCGTTACTCGTCTCCCTGCTTCTAGTCTGTCCCGTCTCCAGAGCATTCTGGACTCACAAGCAAAGGGATCTTTCCAAACTGTAGTTGCCTTGATCACAAATCTTTAGTGCCTTCCCGCTGCTCTTAATACAAAACTCAAACTCTGTGCCTGGTGCCCCTGTATGCTCCTCCCTCTGCCCATCTTCCACCTACTTCCTCCCCTGCATCTCTCCCCGCCATTCACAAAGCCGCAGACACACTGGCTGCCTTTACCTTCCACGCAGCCAACATGAGGAGGATCCCGCTTGAGACGGACCAGCAGGGAGGAAGGGAGAGTAGAGAAATGAGCACATCTCCCTGACATCACAAGACCCTGGATCAAATCTTTCCTGAAGTCGCCTTATCCCTGGACTTTGCAATAATGTCTCAATTTTATTCTCTTGATTCCTCCCTTTCCAGCACACACCCTCACACAACCAGCCACTGTTTTGTAAGCTGGGGCCTTGATCCATAGGGAGCTGCTGTGTCACTTTATTAACCATATCCCAGACACTTTCAGAGAAATGTCACAGTGCAAAGCTGATGTTCCAGTTAAGCCATCTTTACAGAGACCTTGAGTCTATCCCAGGGTCCAGTGAAAGCTGAAGGAGAGCTACTCTTAATATGTCCTTGGAGAACTCACATTTCCCAATATTTAAGGTACAATCAAACACATTTCTGGAATTTAACGCGGCAACGGTTCTCTCACCTTGTTTATCATGCCTTTGGATAGGCCACATTTTTCTACTTCACGGTATCACTTTTAATTAATTCAGTGACATTTCACCAACACGAAGCACTCACCCTTCAGGATTCCATTCTGCATTATTTCATGTAACTACTCCACTGCCCCAAACAAGCAATGAGACCTTTTCTTTTTCGCGTTCTACCAAACATTCAGGCAACTTTTAAGTACTAGCTACATTCTCTTCATTCAAAACACGCCAAAACAAATCAGAGGAAACACTGAAGTCGCTCATATTTCGTAATAAAGAACTTCGAGACTACAAGATCGCTTGCACACACACACACACACACACACACACACACACACACACACGACTGTGTTAAACTCGAGCATCAAGTGCTGTAATCCCGCAATGTATGCACCATGAACATCACCTCGGTTTTCCAGCCGGAGAGGGGAAAGTGAGGAAAAGAAAATAAACATCTACCGAGCAACTGCTCTGTGCAGAGCCTCGTCACACAAGGAGCTTAAATATGTCGTCTGCTGTCATCATTTCAAAAAGCGAAGTGCCTTTGCCGAATCACACACACACGGTAGCTGCCGGCGGCAGGACACAAACTTGGTCTGCAGCCTTCTGTCTGCCGCAGCCTGTGTCTTCAGCCCGACACTCACGGAAGCCTCCTCCGTTCAAGGCCACAGCGCACTGAAAATGATTTATTCTTCGGGAGCTCATTACTGCCTTCTTTCCTTTATAGCTGCCCACAGACTTCTCTGACTTGTGTCACTGATTTTATAATTGGTACTGAGATTGGCACTTCATTATTTTCAAATGACAGAACAGCCAGCTCTTAAGACAATGCAGTTTGGGTAAAGTAAGCAGTTCTTAAAATTAAATTACTTATTAATAACAGGTCTTCCCATTAGAGCTCTTTAATACTGCAGCCTTGGGCATAGATCCTTATTATAGTTACATCTTCTGTAGGACGAAAGAATTTTTCTGGTGATGCTGCTACTATACCTCGTGTTAAACCCAAACATCTCCTTAGAGATATAGCACTCGTATAATGCAACCATGATCTAAGAGTGTGAGGATGGACCTTGAGATCCAAGTGAGATTTATCAACTAAAAGGCAAATCACTCCTGGGGCACCTGGTGGCTCAGTCAGTTAAGCGTCTGACTGGCTCAGGTCATGATCTCGCAGTTCATGAGTTCATGTCCCACGTCCGGCTCCATGCTGACAGCTCAGAGCCTGGAGCCTGCTTCGGATTCTGGGTCTCTCTTTCTCTCTCTGCCCCTCCCCCACTCGTGCTCTGTCTCCCTCTCTCAAAAATAAACATTTAAAAAAAATTTTTTTAAGGCAAATCACATGTATAGTGCCAATTGTCAGGCACTGTGTGCTTCACAAATATTAAGTCACTTATATCAGGAGGATTCTGGTTTCGGGACGTTATCTTAGGCGGCGTCCTTAGCTGCAAACAACAAAAATTATCCTGTAATAAGAGCTTATTGTGGAAGTAGTGTTCTGGGCTGTGTGGGGAGGGCTGGGAAACTCAGCTGACGGTTGAGCCTCCTGGAAGCTGCCCAAAGCCACACCAAGAGCTGATGGGGGAGCGCTGCCCGTGTTCTCCCTCTCGTTTCTGCACACCCACCCCCTGGTGTCTCAGGGCCTCCTCTGTGCCAGGAGCTCAATCTCAGAAACCAGCACTGCTACCCTGCTGTTACCTCTTGAGAGAGGGCGAGGTGCAGGCATGAAGACCCACTGCGGGGCCCGTTTCCTGCCGCTGCTCCCTTCTAGCAGGTGTATCTGACTGGCAACACCCGGTTCCTTGCTTGTGCCCCAGCAGCAAAGCAGGCGGAGAACTTGAGTTTTGGTTTCTAAGCCTGAGAGCACCCCCCCAACCGCCCTACAGAGAGCAGGCCTCTTCAATGATGAAGGACGGCCATGAACGTGACAGATGGCCCCTCCATGTGTCGGGACTCTGAGGCTGCCCTTCACGGAACTTCCAGGAAGCAGTCTGTTTCAGAGGAACGCGTGACTGTGGCATGATTTCATTTGTAATATCAATTAATTAAACTGTATTTAATTCCACCCTGTTTGGATCGTTTGCTCAAGTATCTCTAAGCTCTAAAGGACCCCAGGGCTCAGACTTCCCTTTCTTTCCCCTACAGGCCCATCCCGAGCAAACTTAATCAGTCTCACGGCTTTCAACACCATCTCTATACCGATGACTCATAATTTATATCACCAGCCCCCATCCCTCCCTGGAACGCCAGCCTCATATTTGTAAATATCTCCTTGATGTCAAACTCAAAACATTCCAAACCAAAGTCCTGGGTTTTCTCCCCAAGTCAGCTCCCTCTCTCTCTGCAAAGGGCACTCCCTTCCTTCCAGATCTCAAGTCGGAAGCTACGGGGGCAGACTTGACTTCACTCTTTCACTCTCTCCCCGTATTTATCCAACAGGATCATTTATGGATTCTCCCCTCAAAGCGTATCCTAGATTGTCCCCCTCTCCCCACACCCCAGCCATCACCCAGCCCAAGTCACCACTCGCCCTCACCTGGATTACTGCCGTTGCTTCCTGCCCAATCGTCCTAGGAGGGCCGGACACACAGGTGGGCGGGTGGGTGACCAGTGCAGTTGCTTGGGGTTTCATGCTCAGGGGTCCCATGCTTGGAGTTCACTGCCCTGTGGAAGTGGCCTTGAAATTCTTAGTAAGTTTATATTGACTTTGTGTTTCCTAAGTGAAGTCCAATGAGACACAGCAGCAGGCAACTGGGGTCTTGAACCTCACAGATAGTCCTTTCTCTTGCTGTTTTATGGGATAGGCTCTTCTTGGCTACCCTCCTCGTGACCACCATCCACACAGGGACAGGTCAGGAGAGACACCACAGGAGAAGGGATACGCTTTCTTTCCCTACTATTTGAAAAAGACCTCTGCATTTTTATTTTACACTGGGCTCCCCCACATTGTCTAGCCGGTCCTGCTTCCTGCATCTTTCTTTACCTCATACCCCAGGGAGTCTCAGCCAGAGGGGTTCTTTTTTTCTTTTTTCAAGTTTATTTATTTATTTTGAGAGAGAAAGAGAGAGCACTCAGGTAAGGGACAGAGGGAAAGAGAGACAGAATCCTAAGCAGTCCCTGCACCATTGGTGCAGAGCCCAAGGCGGGGCTCGAACCCACGAACTGTGACATGAGACCTGAGCTGAGATCAAGAGTCAGACGCTGAAGCGACTAAGCCACCCAGGTGCCCCCAGAGTGGTTCTTTTAAATGTAAGTCAGATCTCATCTTTCATCTGCTCCAAACCCTTCGATACCTTCCAAACTCATTCAGAGCAAAAGTCAGCTTCCTTCTGGGGTCCCTGAAGCCCTGCTCCATCTGCACCTGCATGTCTCCAGTCTTAAACCCAACTTCCCCCCACCTTGCTCACTCAGACTTTCCCTTCCTTCCTCTGCAGAATCCTGTTGGCTTGCTCCTTTACCTCCCTCACGCCCACACGTCATCATCTCTGTGAGTCCCTCCTTCCCAGCCTCCTTTCGTAAACTAGCTCCAGTCTACCCTATTCCCGATTCCCTTACCCTGCTTTCTTTTTCTGCACAATGCTCCTGACCATCTGGCATACTCTATTTCATTTTCTGTTTCTCTCACTAGAAGATACACTCCCTGAGGCCAGGCACTTTGTCTCTTTGTTCACTCCCACCCTAGCACCAAGAATGGCATCCAGCACATTCTGTAGAGGGAGGTGCTGGGAGGGAAGAGATCCAGATTGTGTGGAACCTGAAGCTTATCCTAGCTGGGAGAAGAGGAACTTCTTAGGAAAAAGATATAAAACTTCAAATATAAAAATTAAATATGGACCATTTCAGTGTCCACATCCTGGGTTAGATACTATACTATCAACATTTTGTAAGATGTTACCATGAGGGTAACAGGTCAAGGAAACAGAATGTCTCTGCTGTATTTCTTACAACTCCGTGTGAATCTACAATGATCTCAACATTAAAAGCTTAATTAAAAATTAGATATGTAAATGAAGATTTATTTAGTGTGGGAAAAGACATCACAACAAATTAAAGTAATAAAAACCTGACAAATGCCACATGCATCACAACACCCGCAAAAATATTTCTATTAACTCCCTGGAAAACCTCCATAACACTTTTCCCTACATTTTTGTCTCCATATCCTTTAATGGCCTCTTCATATAATAAAGCTGTGTAAGGGGCGCCTGGGTGGCTCAGCCAGCTGAGCATCCAACTTTGGCTCAGGTCATGATCTCGCAGTCCATGAGTTCAAGCCCCGCGTTGGGCTCTGTATTGATAGCTCAGAGCCTGGAACCTGGATCAGATTCTGTGTCTCCCTCTTCTCTCTCTCTCTCTCTCTCTCTCTGCCCTTCCCTCACTCGAACTTCATGTCTCTCTCTCAAACATCATCAAAAAAATTAAAAAATATATTAATGAATAAAGCTTTGTAAGGCACTAACTCCCTCATATCTGTGGTTTCGCTATTCTTGGTTTCACTTCATCAAACAGGTGATCCCCTTTCCGACATAGGGTCAGAAGCTCAAGAGTAGCCTAACGCTACTCTGTGGCCCAGCCATTCCCTGTGCACATATTGAGTCCCTCATACAACATTTGGTATCCAACAAAGATGTTTTCTAGATGGGCGTAGATTTGCAGGTAGAGGAAAATGCAAGAGGGTATGTGCCTCGGTATTGGCTGTTTTTCTTAGCAAACAATGGTTAATGGCTCCATGATGGGAAAACTTGCTAAATTAAAGTGTAAACAGAAGTGCAGGGGCCAAGCCGCAGGAGTCTGATCAGCGGGGATAGGAGGCATGTGGTTAAGTGCCCACACACCGGACTGGAAATTCTCCCTAAGTATTTTGAAAATACAAAAGCACGAAGAGGACTCAGTTCCTGCTGAGCCTCCTCAACAGCCCTGATCTCATCCTATCAGGGGAAAAAAATGGGTCTGTGACAGCACTCAGGTCTGAAGGGTCATTATTCAGAGCTTGACTTCATGACAATAACCAGATACCAGTCCCAGAAGCGTCTCCAGATTGTTGCTTGCACAGGATGGCTCTCATTTTTTTTTCATTTGAACCAATTATTTAAGGCAAAACTATCCCTCATTAAAAACCGGTGGGCAACTCATAAACATCGAATACATTGCCCTGGGGTCCATTTTCAGGCTGTATTCTATAAAACTGCCAAATTACTTCCTCATCTAGTTATGGGGAAGACAAGTTTGCATTATTCTGTGTTTCAAACACACCCAAGTGAAGCTCAAAGGCGTTGTTACAAGGCAGTCTTGCTTTTTGGATCGTTGCGGCTTCCATGGGCTCGAGGAAATGGAGAGGACAGACCGGACGCACCAGATGGGCCCCAGACGCTGCAGATGCATGTCCTCCAAACCGGCCAGGGTAAGGTAGGCAGGAGGGCCCCGTCCAGCAGCGGCAACAGACCATTTCCTCTCCTTCCAGAGACGGCCAGTCAGTTAACTAAAGCCTTGGCACCCCTGAGAAGAGCAGACAAGATGAGAGTGAAGAAGCAAAGATTAAGAAGGAGACAGAGCCCCTGGGCTGCCAGGATCAGCAGACCTGAAGCAGAAAGAAACTGTTCTCTTTAGCCCCACTGTCTCCCGCTTCAAAACTGCATTAGCACAGCCCTTGGCTACATGATGAAGGGAATCTTTAGGCGGAGTGCCTTTCACTCAAATACCCCGTAACGATGAGCCAGGTCTTCAATTTCTCTATTTGTTTTCCAAATACCTGAACCTCTCCTTTCCAGAGAGGAAGAAAATAAGCAGAGCCAGGGCACCATTCCTTCCACTTCCATCACGTGCTCGTCTCAGGCTTTTCTATCAGGCAAGAGCCCAGGGAGCTGATTAGCCTGGGCAGCTTCCGGAAGTCACCCTCAGAGAAGGCCTGTTGGGAGGCATGGATGCCCTGTTAAGTCTCTGTGTCTTTTATTTCATGTCAGGTCAGAGCCGGAGCCCGTCATTCCTGCTGGGGGAGTGGAGAGTTAGCAAATGAACCACATGTATACAGTCCTGAAGGTCGTGCTTGTTGATTCTGGAAAAGTACCCCCCCCCCAAATACACAGAAGTTGCATACCAAATCTCGAGGACTTGCCTGTCACTGAGAAGGAAAAACCATGCACCATGAAATACAGGAATTCTCTTGTTTTCCGAATAGTTACTAAATGCCTGTGAGGTGCCGGGCACTGGAGATACAGAGATGTGGAAGTTACTGTCCCGGCCTTCAAGTTGCTTATGGTCTAGAAATTCAACATCCCAACCCATCGGCAGGCCATCCGCAAGTCCTCGCAATTTTACCTTCTAACTCTCTTTTCCTATCGCCCGCTTCTCTCTCACTCTTCCCCAGCAGCGTGGCCCCGGGCTGCACCATCTTCTCCTGCCTGAACCGTTAGCACATCCTCCTAACTGCTCCTCCTCCATGTACACTCTTATTCCTTCTAGTCCATTGTCCAAACCCAGAGAGATCTCTGCAAAGGTAAAGGCCACCTTACAATCTGTGAGGGGCTGTCCAATACCCAAACAATAAAAACAAAATGCCTTTAAAATGCCCATAGGTCCTGGCTGCTCTGACCCCAGCCCACCTGCAGTCAGCTGCAAAAAATGGTCCCAATTCTCCACCCTTCCCTGTAGCCGTGGCTTTGCAATGAGAAGCCATCATTTCCTGAGGAAAGCCCTTACCAACTTCCTTGATGAGTTCATCTTTACATATTCCCACAGTATATGTGATAGGATAACAAAATGGGGAGAGCCCAGACTTCAAGGCCAGGCTGCGTGGGTTAGCACCGTAGGGGCCCCGCTTGCTAGTTTTGCATCCATGGAATGACAAGTAGTCTCTCTGTGCCTTGATTTCCTCACAAGGATCATGGTATTTCCTACCTTATAACACTGTCTTGAGGACTGATTGGATTAGTGATGTACTTAGACTAGTGCTTGGCATGAGCCAGCTGCAATATAAGAATTAACTATTATTAGAGCATCGTGTACTTTTCTCTTAGAGCATATTATACTTTTATTTGTACGATTCTTTTATTAATGTCTATAGACCAGATTTTGGCAAACTTTTTCTGTGAGCCACCGGCTAGTAAATATTTTAAGCTTCGTGGGCCATATGGTCTCTGTCGTAACTACTTAATTCTACTGTGGTAGCACAAAAGCAGTCATAGACATGATATAAACAGGTGAGTATGGCTGTATACCAATAAAACTTTATTTTCAACAGGCAGTGGGCCGTATTTGGCCCACAGGTCGCAATCCTTGCTACAGGTTATCATGAGAACAGAGACAGTGCCTATTTTTTTCACTCCAAATTTCTTTACACTATCTTCACACCCAGTTTCAAAATACATTTGTTGTGTAAATTGTAGAAGTTTTGAATTCTAGACCAAAAACTCAAATATGAATCCATTTCTTTCTAGGCTTCAAATCAAAGTATGACTCCAGACCATAGTCCACTAGGCTGATGGGTATTCAGGGTTATGGTCCCATCCCTCCCAGATCACAATAGAACTGAGGAAGATTCCACTGTGCCTAGAAAATGAGAGACGGACAACTCATCTTTAGACCATCCCACTTTTCACTCTACCCTTGGTTGTCTATACCCATGGCTTTCGTTTGGGGTCCAGGATCCCTCTGTTCTCAAGCTACACTCTGGTGAAAATCTCTGCGAAACACAGAGGCCTGGTTCTTGGGGCCTGATGCTGAGGTCTTGTCACTTCCCCACTGCTCTGGAACCAAACGGGCTTCATCCCTGTCTCTGCATCTTGTTCTGGGTCTTGAAAAGAAGCCTCCACTTTGGATTCCCTACTGAACACGTAGGATAAGCTCTTGTGCAGTTTCAAAAAATAGGAAGGGCTGAAGCTTCTACTTAGTGCCTAGTAAAAATATGGGAAATAAGGAAAACAAAGCTTGGCTACTGCCTTGAAATGGAAAGTCAAGTGGAAAGTAGGGAAAATATAAGAGAAACATAAAGAAATAAATAATTTAACCAAACAAATATGCCAATAAGCTCTAAATGCTAACAAACCTGTATCCAGCATCATATAACCACTGATAATAGATGAGGGACGATGATGCAGGCAAAAAAGGTCAAATGACTCAGGCCTTTACCACCCCTGTGCACATCCCTAAACTAAAATCAAGAATGGAAGTTCCCTTAATATTGGGTTATCTCAGCAAGATATCACCATATGGTATTTTTTTAATGTTTTATTTTTTAAAAAATTTTAAAATGTTTTTTTAACTTATTCCTGAGAGAGAGAGAAACAGCACGAGCAGGGGAGGGTCAGAAAGAGAGGGAGATACAGAATCTGAAGCAGGCTCCAGGCTTTGAGCTAGCTGTCAGCACAGAGCCTGATGTGGGACTCAAACCCACGAACCGTGAGATCATGACCTGAGCCAAAGTCGGACGCTTAACCAACTGAGCCACCCACGTGCCCCAGTGTTTTATTTATTTTTGAGAGAGAGACAGCATGAGGAGGGGAGGGTCAGAGAGAGAGGAAGACACAGAATCCGAAGACAGGCTCCAGGCTCTGAGCTAGCTGTCAGCACAAAGCCCGATGCAGGGCTCAAACCCACGAACCGTGAGATCATGACCTGAGCTGAAGTCAGACGCTTAAGGAACTGAGCCATCCAGGAGCCCCCACTGTACAATATTTAGAGTTTCCTTCACGGTGTTCTTACAAGTACACTTCAGACTTCGAAGGAATAGAAAGTGTTACAATCTGTGATTTAAGAGGTTGCAAGGGAAAGCTAAAGATTGTGCACCTACTTACAAATCAGAGGACAAAAAATGGAAATTCAGGTTGGAATCAAAGGGACCAAGGTCAAAGGGACAATTTACACACACACACACGCACACACACACACACTTTTGTCACTTAGCTGAAACCCCCTTTTGCCTCATTAAGATACCAACTACTCACTCCTTTTACTTATCTACCTAACATCATTCAGGCAGAGTGCAAAGATCTGTGTAGATGCTCCCTTAATGGACTTTCACTTAACCAACTGGTGAGATAACTCCCACTCTCCAAGTTCAACTCTCGGAGTTAAACAGACTGACACCCAACACCTTAAATGTTCAGATCTAGGATGGTTCTCTCTCGTATGCATAAACACTTCTGCCATCACCAGCTAATTATATGTTAATCAAGATATGTGGTTTTTATTTCCCAGCCTGTTTATGTACCTTGTAATGCAATTACATAATGTAATAAAACATTACAAAAGTTCATAAAAGATGTATAAAGAGTGTAAAAAACAGTGAATTATTTCTGTACACTCTAGAGTTGAATAATGCTGTAGAAAAAGAGTTGAAAAGAAGCTTGCTATTAAATTTGGTGTGGCTGAAAGAGAGTCATGGACTAAGTAAGAACAATCCTTCACTCTGGAAGATTAATATACTCAGACTGATTTCTAAGTATTATTCACTCTTGCTTCTACTTTAAAGAAACTGAACTAGAAAATACAGGCAATGAAAGATGAATTCAATGTACAACAAGAAACTCCAGTATAGAGAATCAAACTTAAAGATTCATGGTCCCCCATGAAGAGATTGGGAAAGGAATCCACACTTACTTGTTTTGAGTTAAAATAAAATGAATAGAAATTTCTGCTTCTGGCCAAGATGGATGAACAGGAACTTCAGGAACTTGCCATCAGAAAACTGAACAAAATACATGGAACAAAGGCTTTTTTCAGGACACTGGACATCAGGAAACCAAACGAAATCATCTCAAAGACACAAGGAACAAAATAGGTGCTCCCTGGCCTTGCCCCAGCTAATTGCCTTGTGAGAGATTCCAGACCACAGTCTGAGAAGGGTAACCCAGGCAGAGCCATGGATTGAGGAAATAGAGCTAAAAGTTCAGGGAGTCCAAGACGACAAAAATTTGCAGGTCAGAATTTGGAGAGGAGAGAGCTGCACTGAGAAAACTCTGAGGAACTGTGAAGAGCACCGCAAGAATTGAGCTGAGTACAGAGCAGTGCACACATGTATGGGCAAAGCCTAAGACTGGGGGAAAGCCACTGGAAAGAATCGAGTGCCTGTTTCTACCAGTTGGACTGGTTACCTTTGGCTTTTATAGTGGGAGGTGAAGCCAACGCTCACACAGAGGCCTTTCCCCCAATAGGAAAAAAAAAAGAGGTTTATTTGCTGGGCAGCTAAACAATGACAAATGTCCACTACAATAATTGACTATACATTGTTGTTGTTGTTTTTCAGTCTTCAAATCTAATCTTAATCTGCTGTCTCTTTTTATGGTCCACAGAAACTCTCTGACCAGGATTGAAACTCTTCTTTCTTTTTTTTTTTTTTTTTTAAGTTTCCTTTATTTTTTTTTTGAGAGAAAGAGAGCATGAGCAGGGGAGAAGCAGAGAGAGAGAGAGAGAGAGAGAGAATTCCAAGCAGGCTCCATACTGTCAGTGCAGAGCCTGATGCAGGGCTTGAACTCACAAACCATGAGATCATGAACTGAGCTAAAGTCAAGAGTCGGACATTTAACTGACTGAGCCACCCATGCACCTCCAAACTCTTTTTTCTTGCCCACATATTTGATTTCTTTCTAAGATACTATTTTTTTTACTGCTCTGAAAATGCTATGTCTTACAATCAATGAAAATTATGGATTCACCCATGAAAAACTGACATCTTCTAAGCAATTAAAATTATCAACTTTTTTTTTCTTAGAGAGGCATAAAAAGGATAGCTATTACACATGATGGCATCTTGCATTCGATGAAATCTGGCAACATCATTTCCCCCATCCTAAAACTTAGCACACTGAATTGTCTTTATCCCTCATTAGAGTGTAAACTCCACATGGGCCCTATTCTCGGTGGTATGCCTACTACCTAACTCAGTGCTTCAGCATATAAAGGATTCAAACATCACAGGAGTAAAAGACACAACAGAAGGAATACATTCAACGATATAGTAATGGTGATGTATCAGGACAGATGGTAGCTACACTGTGCTGAACACAGATAGCGTAATGTATAAACTTGTTGAATCACTATGTTATACACCTGTAACTAATGTCCTATTGTATGTCAACTCTACTCAAATAAAAACAAACAACAAAAAGCAAAACAAAAAAGACATACATTTATTGAATACGTAACTTGGTAAATGAGAATGAAACTGCTAAGCAAATTTCTGTGTTCCGTGTTTAATGTTCCGTGAGTCTCTAAGGTTGAACCGCATCCAGAAAAGTGTGTTCTTTTAGTGTGCTCTGTCCCAGATGTCTGACTCATTCACCAACAATGACTGAACTCCAATTAGATCCCAAGCATTGTGCTAAGAGCCTTATGTGAACTATCTCATTTGATGGTCACAACTGTCCTCAATGGTAACTAAGACTCAAGGAAGTTTAATAAATTACCAAAAGTCACACACACCTACAAGTTGAACACAAATGGTCTAACACGACAATTTATGCTCTTAACTTTTCTACTATTGTCAGACTGAATCCTATAGACTCTAAACAGACTTTCTTCACAGTTAAATGTAGCAGGAGTCCCACTTTGAGCCTAAGCTGTGTCCATCTTTGGATGCTGACATCTTCGGAAGGCTGGGTGGCTATGCCCATCAGGAGTTCTGTTCTATTTCACTGACAGGCAGTAGACTCCCTTCTCTGGCCATGTGTCCTTACCAACCTCAGGAGAAGGCTGTACCAGATAGCTGAGTTACCCTTACCATCCGTCTAGCTCACAAATGCTGTAATTCTGCAAACACTGGTTTGTAAGTTCTGATAGCTTTGCGGGCAGCTCAGCCAGAACAGGTCCTATATAACAACAGCAAACTTACATGGCAGTCAGACTCTGGACATCATGGTGGTAAAGCAACAGGGAAACCAAATGTACAATGCACGTGGAGACCATCGGGGTACACCAGCGGGTTCAGGCAGTGTGAGTAGGCTTCGCTTTCAGAAGTTAATGAGTGCCTCTTGCTGAGTGTGTTTTTGGTCAAGCTAATTGCACATCTGGGAAAATCATTAGAGAATGTACACTTCTTAGCTCCTATCCCTGCAGAGTGTTTACAGATGGATTTAGTAACCACAGGTAAAATAACACCAGGAGCAACATTTTCACAGCTTAGTGCCTGAGTAACATCTGGCTTAAACTTCCAGTGTCTCTTTAACTTTTCTTACATGAATCCATTGCATTATTACTTTATGAAGCTGGATAGGAAGCTGTTGTTCACTAGGTGGGTATCACAGACTCTCTGGGCTCTGGAGTTGACACAGGCTTCTCTCTATGCATTCACTTTACATTTAATAGCTAAGGTGCTTTCCAGGACTCTGTCCACATCCCTTTTGTGATATTCATCACTTGTCAGTCAAACTAGACCATTCCATGTACCAAACACACCCTTGGGCTTTCCTGCCTCATGGCTTTCCTTCTGCTCTGGCTCCTTCCTTACCTTTTATTTGTCTCTGCCCACCCAATCTTACCCACTTTTTAGAGCTGTAAAGCATTTGCTACTCCCCAAAATCATCCATACAATTAATGCAATTCTGATAAAAATCTTCAAAGTGTTTCTTATGGATCTTGATTCTGAAATTTAGAGGAAGAGTATAAAATGCCAAGACCATTGTAAGGAAGAATGAGGTGCCAGAACGGCCAAACCAGATACAAAGACATCATCTAAAGCACATATAAACAGTGAGTGATTGGTTTATGATTAGATGAGCAAACAATGAAGAGAAAAGAAAGTCTAGAAACAGACTCATGCTTATATGGAAACTTGATACATGACAGAAATGGCACTACAGACCAAAGGACTTCTTGTTTTAATACATGATGGAGAAGTAAGGGATACAGATGTGTTGTTTCAAAGGGGACATGCACCCCAGTGTTTATAGCAGTGCTATCAACAACAGCAAAAGTATGGAAAGAGCCCAAATGTCCATTAACAGAAAAATGGAAAAAGAAGATGTGGTACACACACACACACACACACACACACACACACACACAATGGAGTATTACTCAGCAATCAAAAAGAATGAAATCTTGCCATTTGCAACAACATGAGTGGAACTAGAGGGCATTATGCTAAGTCATGGAAATTTCTAGTACAGTCCTCCACACCTTGACCCAGCATCACACTTTCCCATGGCCCTGGATGATGATGATGAAGATGATGATGAAGATGATGACGACAGTGATGATGGTGATAAGGGTGATGATGGTGATGATGATGATGGTGATGATGGTGATGATGATGATGAAGACTTTAGGAATGAACCTAGGAGGAGAAGCATAAGGGGTAGGACACAGGTCATAGTCCTATGTCCCTAGCACCCTATGTTTCTCTTTTTAAAAGTAACACATGTAGGGGTGCCTGGGTGGCTCAGTAGGCTAAGTGTCTGACTTCGGCTCAGTCATGATCTTGCAGTTTGTGAGTTCAAACCCCCCCCCCCACCTTTGGGCTCTGTGCTGACAACTGAGAGTCTGGAGCCCGCTTTCCATTCTGTCTCTCTCTCTCTCCACCCCTCCCCCGCTCACACTCTGTCTCTCAAAAATAAATAAACGTTAAAAAAAAATTTAAAGCAACTTATACAATTGGTGATTTAGAAAATGAGCCCCCCAAGGAGCCCCAAAGGGTGGGAGAGAATGGCTATGCCTTCCTTCCCCCTAAGGGTTTCCTCAAAAAGCAGACCTAGAAATATCCACAGCCAGAGTGCTAAGAAGTTTTCCACTTTGTTTTGGGATAAAGAAAGGAAGTGAGAACGAAGGACAGTGGAGCGCTGTCGGTAAAAGGTGGTCTCCGCCAGGCTTCCTGCGGGCAGGGAGAGACTCTGGCCGCCTCTGTGCACTGAGGGGCGGGGCCTGGGAGCTGGGAGGACCCCCCCGGGGGAGATGCACTCCACCCTGCACACACGCGGGCACCTGGGGACCGGCATTCCTGGACCTGCGGCCAGGACCGGCCAGGCGCCCCGCGTAACGCAGCGTCCGGGCCTCGATGGCTCTGTGTATTTGCCCAGGACAGGACCACAAAATGTCCCCCATGAGACTTGGGTGTGAAGGAAGAAGAATACTGCGGGATCCACAGCGAGAAAGAGAGGGTGGGGGTAGAAATGGAAGGAAAAGAAAACTGATGTAAGAGAGGGAGAAGCAGCACAGGGGGAGCAAATTAAAAGAGGAGAAAGGAGGGGCGCCGGGTGGCTCAGTCGTTGGAGCCTCTGCCTCTTGGTTTCGACTCAGGTCATGATCTCACGGTTTCATGAGTCTGAGCCCCCCATCGGGCTCCAAGCTGACAGTGCAGGGCCTGCTTGGGATTCTCTGTCTCCCTCTCTCTCTCTGCCCCTCCCCATCTTGCACTGTCTCTGTCTCTCTAAAAATAGATAAACTTTAAAAAATTATTTTAAAAAGGAGAAAGGGAGGGAGACTAAATCTGGGGTTCAGGGAAGAGGGGAAAGTGGAGAGAATGCTGGAGAGACAGGCGGGTCTGTCCCTGTCCCCTGCTCTCAAAACTCTCATTCCACATCTTCATTCACAAAGGCGAAGGTGCGACATTGAAATGGGGCAGAATGATTGGCTCTTAGCAATTTCTTTATCTGAAGAGTCGCTACTTTTTTTTCTCTGTAGACAATCAGAATCCTGTGAACAAAGGTCAGTAAACACCAAGAAGATGTCATGGACCCCACCACGGCCGCTGAGCATTCCTGGACAGTTACTGCTGGGGAGAGCTGATTAAGGACAGATGCCCAGTGGGCACGCAGCCCCGGTTCACACGGAGCCGCTGGTGGTCGCCCGCAGAAGCCCACCGACTCTCCCCTGCAAATGGCAGGAAGCGTGCCCTTCCAGAGCTGAGCCACAGACTTCTCCGTGGTCTCCCAACCTGCTGATGACATGGCAACCACAGCGATGCAAATGCCACTGCTATTTTCAGCACCGTGCTAATGAATTCTATTTAACTGCATTAAAAAATAATGATTTGGAAAGGCTACAATTATGATATTTAAAATATAAATTGTACCCAGTGGATATTAAATGTGGGCTTTGCATTTTCCCGTGCATTAGGAGCCTAACAAACATTCTTTTATTCCTCTGAAAGAGAATGAGCAAACACTGATCAAATAGCTCACTCCAAGCAATTAAAACTTTCTATTACCGTATGGAGGATGTATGAATTGTTCCAAAACACTTGTCTCTAATAAGGATATGCTAACATCTGCCGACCAGCGTACAGGAGTTAAATGAGATGGCAGTGCAGGGATTAAGAAGTAATGGAAAAATGTTTTTCCAAGAAGGCAGAAAATGCCTCATTTATCCTGGAAAAGAAAGTCATGAATATATATACTGTACTTATGTGTATGTAAGTATAATATATGTATATATTTTTATGTGTGTGTATAGTCACACACATATATGTGAGTATACACACAAACACACATAAAATACATACATATGTATATATACATATATATGTATGTATTTGTGCAATATTCCCCATCTTACCCCATCTTACCTTAACAAAGGCAGATTTACCATCAAGGTAACTGTCTTAGCGTGGGTTGCAATAAAATACCACAAATTTGGGGCACCTGGGTGGCCTAGTCAGCTGAGTGTCAGACTCTTGATTTTGGCTCAGGTCATGATCCCAGGGTCATGGGATTGAGCCCCACCTCAGGCTCCATGCTAACCATGAGGATATTCTCTCTCCCTCTCTCTTTTTCTCTCCCTCTCCCTCTGCCCCTCTCCCCTGCTCATGTGCTCTTTCTCTAGAATAATAATTTTTTTAAAGACCACAACTTGGGTGTCTTAAACAACAGAAATTTACTTCTCCCAGCTTTGGAGACTAGGAAGTCCAAAATCAAGGTGCTGGTCAATTTGGTTACTGGTGAGAGCTCCCATCCATGGCTGGTGGACCTTCTCACTGTGTTCTGGGAGGTACCGGGGCAGGAGGGTCAACAGTCCTATTGGATTAGGAACCTGCCTTATGATCCCACTTAACCTTAATGACCTCCTAAAGGCCCCATATCTAAATACAGTCACACTAGGGCTTAGGGCTCCCACATATGAATTTTGAGGGGACACAATTCAGTCCATGCAATAATGAAGCTTAAACTCCAAAGCTCTTTCTTATATACTTTCTTCTTTGGTCTTTGACCTATATTTGCGTTTATAGTTCTATATATTTCCATAAGCATCAGGCCCCACAAATCCTGGAACCTCTTTATAGCCCAGATCACAAAGTATTTCAAGGAGGCCTAGATATACATAAGAAATAATAAGCCATGTGCCAGGATTATGTTATCACAGGCAATATTCAGAACATACCAAGACACTGAGTGGGGCTTTTCCTGTTATCCTAAAGCTATTATTAGGGCCCAGAACTGAGAACAAAACGGACCAAGTAACCCACATGCTAAGCAAGATGGCAGCCAATCTCCTCAGCAGTGACTAGCCCCCAGCCAAAGGAGAAGCACCAGCTCATACGCAGCTTCTCCCCCCACCACCGTCCCCAGGCAGCAAAGAGAGAAGACAGAGAGGAAGGGAACAGGTGCTCCTCTAGGCCATTTCCTTTCATGTGGAGACGGGGCTATGTTCCCTCTCCAGAACCAAGGGTTATGTATTTCATTTCCCAGTTGGATTTTGTGATGGTTAATTGTGTGTCAACATGGCAAGACTGTGGTATCCAGTTGTTTAGACAAACACCATGGATGCGACTGTGAAGGTTTCGATGTGATTAACATTTAAATCAGTTGACTCTGAATAAAGCAGAATATCCTCCATAACGTGGGTGGGCCTTATCTAATCAGTTGAAGGCTTTAAGAAAACAGACTGAGGATTCCTAAACAGGAAGGAATTCTGTCCCTGGATGGCCTTCAGACTCAAGACTACAACATCACTTCTGTCCTGGCTCTTTAACCTGCTGGTCTGCTTACACATATCAGACTTGCCAACCTCCACAATCACAGAATCCAGTTCCTTAAAACAAATCTCTCTCTCACAATCTCTCTTTCTCACTCCCTCTCTCTATATAAAACAAATATATAATTATATATATCTTATATATATTTAAATACATAATTAAATATTTACATATATAATTACTACATTAGTAATATTCATAATATATAATTTTCTACACATGCTGCTGGTTCCATTTCTCTGGAGGAACCCTCGTACAGATACTGGTTCAGCCCGCACAGGCGCTGGTCTGACACCCGAACAGGAGAAAGGGGAATCGGAGGGAGCCGGAGGGGCAGATAGGGGGGATATGGAGGGAACAGTTCCTGGGGTACCTTCTGCACCCCCACCTTCGTGTCGGGAATATGTTTGTATGAGTTTTCCTTCCGTCAAGCAGGCGCTCTAGAAGATACCCGGGCTCCCACCGTCTCGCCCAGCCCCCCAGAGCCCGCCCACACCTGCACCTCTGGACACCGCCCGCACACGGATGCCCGCCAGACAGAGGACCAGGCATCATGAGCCGGGGGTCAGGGGCGGGGGGGTGGGGAAGGGGGAGGGGGGGAATGGTGGCAACCAGCCAAGAAGACGACCACGCCCCTTCCAGTTAAATAAGGACCGCCCCCCCGCCCCCCTGCCGCACACCCTGGGGAGCTAAGGGAAGCAGGGTGGACCCGCACGACACAGCGCCCTGCCTGCGCCCACGCAGACGGCGGTCCTACGGCCCAGTGTCAGCCTGCTCTGCACGCGAGAATCACCCGGAGGGTATGGGAAGACTACCACTGGCCCCAGCCCTGAATCCCTCAGAACGCGAGAAATTCAAAAGCTCCCACTGCAGCCGGGGCTGAGACCATCTTTCCTGTTAGTGCCATGGACAGATTAACCCCTACTAAGCAGAAGGGGGCAAGGCAGTTTGGAGGCTGGAGGTCTTAGAGTGAACAAGACCCTGTCTGAAATCCCAGAATTAGGCTGTTCTGGCGACCGTTGTGAACAGGGAGTTATGGAGGCTAACCTGTTATCACAGGACTCGTTACCCAATAGAAAACTACCTTTGGGCTGAAGTTAATTGGCAAAAATTCAACTGAGAAGGGAGGGCTCATGTGCGCACCCTAAGGAGCTGAGACCTCTCTACAAACAACGTTCAAAGGCATCACTTTCATACACTGGCCCAGGCCTCAGGCTGCACTAATCATTCTACAAATGTTCTTCTAGAAATCCAATCGCCAGAGAGTGGCTCCTCTTAGGCGAGCGGGATTAGAAATCCAACATTACGTGAGGGTTACTTAAGCCAGAAATTCACATTTTCTCCAAAGTCTGCACCTTCCTCCCACACGTTTCTCCCCGCTGAGGCGGGGAGCCTAAGAAGCAAAGCAAATTTGTGCTCAGGCCCATTCCTTCCCCCTCTCCCTCTCAGTCTCCTGCCCCTGTGCCTCACATCTTCACACCATGCGATGAGAGGAGGGTCACCATATGTCCATTTTTTTCCTCCCACTGCTCACTTGGAAACGGATGCACGACGTGGCAGCCCTTTGTATTTTACTATTTTGTTCAGCTGATCACCCACCTTCAGATGCAGACACAGAGAAGATGGTCAGGATGGAGAAGAGGCTGATGAGGCTTTGCATTTTTTCCTCTCATTTCACCCTCCCTTTTTACTGGCTTTTTAAAAATAATGTTTTTATTTATTTGCAAGAGAGAGAGAAGCAGAGGGTGAGCTGGGGGAGGGGCAAAGAGACAGGAAGACACAGAATCCGAAGCAGGCTCCAGGCTCTGAGCTGTCAGCACAGAGCCCGACACGGGACTCAAACTCATGAACCACGAGATCATGACCTGGGCAGAAGTCAGAAGCTCAATCAACTGAGCCGCCCAGGCACCCCACCCTCCTTTTTTTAACTGGCTTTCTAAACATTGGTCCCCTTCCCCAATTCCTTTGTGATTTCTTCTACCCTTGCTGTAGTGGCACTGAGTGCTGTGATGGCTGGAGGGGAAGTCAGTGAGTGCATCCTTAACCAGCAAAATAAATTAGTAACTGCCTGCCACAGGAAGGCCTTCATGCAGGAGTTTAATGAGAACATGTCGTGGGTGTGTGCGCATGCTCATGTGTGTGCACGTGAATTTTTGTACTACTGCATCTTTATGGAAAAAGAGCCCTTTGGGCAGAAGCTGTGTATATGAGTTTATATTGTAAACAGGATGAGATTTAATATTATATAGAGTATAGCATGATCCCTTAAGGAGCATTGCTACTTTTGATATACTATGTTCTAATTATTATTATATGTAAAGCAAACAGTACTAGACAACATTTCATTATTGATTTATTACAATGTGTGGGGAGCTCTAACATTCTCTACACACACTGGTAGATTTCTTTTTGACAAAAAAAATGCCCTCAAGGAAAGGGATAATCTTTCCATGTTACAGAGAAGAAACTGAGGCCCAGAAGAGATGAGTGATTTGCTGGAAAGGGAAGATATAGTAACAAAGAGAAGACACAGATGAAAACCTGCCTGCTTCAATGAATCAGGGCTCTAACCAGTGTCTTCATGCAAACTAAAGACTAAACAGGTATTAGAAGTGTATCTACAGATGGATTTTGAAGAAAGCAGCTGCAGGAAAATCAAAGATAATCTTATCTAGGGGAGCCTGGATGGCTCAGTTGGTTAAGCGTCTGACTTTGGTTCAGGTCATGATCCCACGGTTCATGGGTTGAAGCACCGGGTCAGACTCTGTACTGACAGCTCAGCACCTGGAGCCTGCTTTGGACTCTCTCTCTCTCTCTCTCTCTCTCTCTCTCCCCCCTCTCCCTCCCCTCCCGGCTTGTGCTCTATGTCTCTCACTCTCTCAAAAATAAATAAAAACATTAAAAATTATTTTTAAAAAGATAACCTTAGCTAATATCTTCTTACATTAGGGTCAGGTCCACGTTTGCCTACAGCAAACTGCAATCTCAAGGGAAGATTCCAGGCAAGAGTCATAGAATTTGCCTCTACCTAAAAATGTAGGAATAATTTCGCCAGCCCTCTGACCCTCAGGCAGAGCTACACGTGTGCACTGGAGATGTGCAGTCGCTTTTCTCTAGCCTGTCAGATGACATTGCTTAACTTCTTTCATGGATCAATCCCAATATTTCTCAGCAGTCACAACTCAGCAATTTTTATGTCTTCACATTTTATTTTTTTCACATATTCAATATGCACTCAGAAAAGTTGGTCCCTATCCTTTTTATATAATTACTTTTTGTAGATTTGAAGGCAGCCACAGAAACCCCTCTTCATTCATGAATAATCTTATTTCTCTTAGTTTGATTTTAAGCCTTAACATTTTGATTAAGATTAAGCAAGATTTTGACCAAGTTTGTGGCTCTGTTCCCTGAGTCTCCTCCAAGCTTTTCACCTCGCTGCAAAAGCTGTGGAAGACAGAGCAAGACAGAAAGGTCCAGGCTCTACCTTTGTACATATGGGGGGGCTGGATGCTTGCTCTCAGGTAGCTCCTATCCGGTTTCCTCACTTACCCAGAGACTGGCATTGCTGAATCATGACACTCTTGGACACTATCAAAATGTCACCTAGAGCCATGTCAAGGTCCTTTCTTCCCCATGTCCTCATCAAATTACAATCTCGAAGCACTTGCTGTCAGAAACTAAAAGGGATAGAATGATTAAGACTGTTGTTAAAACCCTATAGTTTTAGGGCAGCCTGGGCGGCTCAGTCAGTTAAGAGTCTGACTTTAGCTTAGGTCACGGTCTCATAATTTTCTCGTAATTTGTGAGTTGGAACCCAGCATCAGGCTCTGCACTGACAGTGTGGAGCCTGCTTGGGATCCTCTCTCTCCCTCTCTATCTGCCCCTTCCCCACTCACTCTCTCTCTCTCTCAAAATAAAAAAATAAACTTAAAAAATAATAATAAAATTTGGGGCTCCTGGGTGACTCAGTCAGTTAAGTGTCCAACTTCGGCTCAGCTCATGATCGTGCAGTTCATGGGGTCGAGTCCTGGTTGGGCTCTGTGCTGACAGCTTGGAGATGGAGCCTGCTTTGGGTTCTGTGCCTCCCTCTCTCTCTGCCCCTCCCCCACTTACACTCTGTCTCTCTTTGAGAAATAAATAAACATTAAAAAAATAAAAATAATAATAAAAATTAAAAAACCCTATGGTTTTAGTGCAAATAAATACAGCATTTACAACTCTAATTAGAAGGCTCTCACACAGCAAGTATTCCAAATATGTTTGATGGTTGAATAAATTAACAAATGAGCTCTTAAGTTTAACTTTATGAGAATAACTTACTCGCACCCTCATTTTGTACTAACTCCGCCATGCAATTGTAAGCTGCAGGGGTGGGGAGTAACATGGAAGAATCCTGTAGGCACCATTGGGTAGTGTGTAGTGATTCTGCAATTCAAAGTGTTTATGTTAAACATATTTTAATGGGGGAAAGCCTTTGTCCAGAGGTGTTTGTTTTTTGGGTTTTTTGTTTGTTTGTTTTAAGAGAGACAGTGTGCAAGCAGGGGAGAGGGGTAGAGGGAGGGAGAGAGAATTTTTTTAAAAATCTTTATTTGTTTTGAGAGAGAGAGAAGAAAGTGTGAGCAAGGGAGAGGCCAAGAGAGAGGGAGAGACAAAATCCCAAGTAGGCTGTGAGCTGCACGGGACTCAAACTCATGAACTGTGAGATCATGACCTGAAATGAAATCAAGAGTCAGATGCTTAACCAACTGCATCACCCAAGTGCACCTCCAGATGTGTCTTTATATATATATATATATATATATATATATATATATTTTAATGTTTTTATTTTAAATATATATATATATATTTTAATGTTTATTTGTTATTAAGAGACAGAGCATGAGCATGGGAGGGGCAGAGAGAGGGAGATACAGAATCTGAAGCAGGCTCCAGGCTCTGAGCTGTCAGCACAGAGCCCGATGCGGGACTCAAACTCACAAACCGCAAGATCATGACCTGAGCTGAAGTCGGACACCCAACTGACTGAGCCACCCAGGCGCCCCCAGATGTGTCTTTAAACCAGAATCATTTGTCTAGCATTTCTGAAATAATTAAAGAGTACACCTCCAAACTGGAGCACATACAAGATTTACTTAAGAAATAGCCCAGGTCTGCCCCTCACATTGGAGTAAGTGATCATCCTCTCCCTCAGTTCCTGGATGGGTCTTACCAGCCAACTGCATACAAATAAAGACTTTAGACTCAAATACTCTGGGTTTAAATTCCAGTTCCCTCCCTCACTGGCTGTGTAGACTTCAGAGAAGTTATTTTGTCTCTCTGAGATTCAGGGTCCTCATCTTAAATGGAGAGACTTCTTCATAGGGCTGTTGTGAAGGTGAAATATGTCACTCAAGCACTTAGAATATTATTATTATTTTTATTACTACTCTTATTATCCACTATCTCAACAAGTGGCAATCTAAGGAAAAGAAAACTAAAAGTATTCAAGAATAAGAAAGCCAGAGGAGGGATGAGGTGCTCCATTGGCTACCAGGACACCAACACTACCTCACTTTCGGAAGACACATTTGGAGCCTTTTTTCAATAAAATGTATTAGAGAAAAAAAAGTGAAAACTTTCAAGCAGACCCAAGAAACTGCTAGATATCTTCAAAAGAAGACTCCCTGTTGCCTAAGTACAAGCTGGGTTATCTGACTTGGTGGGATCTGAGCACTTTTCATTGCTTTTGAACTATTCTACAACACTCTTGATTGTCAAAGATTTCACAAATATTTCTTGTCCAAAGAACATGCTAGTTCCCATGAAGGTTCCTTGTCCCTCCATCACCCTCCACAAGCCAGTGCTGCATCTATTTTAAATCCATTTTGCATTACTTTCTATGTGCATGTGATCATTAGAATTCTTCTTTGAACCAATTGTGACATCTCCTTGGGCTCCCTGTTAATTCATGAATTGAACGAAACATTTGACATGTGTACATTTTATACCTGTCTGAGAGTCATGGCTAGACATGGTGTGAAACATTTTCCTCCAGCAATTCCTACCTGTCTGCACAGTCATCCATGTATTCACTTACTCATCACAATGACCGAACACGCAAAATCAGGAACTATGTTGAAAAGTATGCATGATACAGAGACCAGTAAATGCGGCCTTGCCCTTAAATTGCTCACGAAGAACTATAAAATAATTACAAATCAAGATAACTGACAAGCACCTTGTAAAAAGGGAACTGGGAAAGGGAGATATTACTGTTTGCTCAGGAGAAGATAGAAGGCTCCATGAAAGAACTGCCAATGATTTGTGTCTTGGAGGATTCCAGCTTTCAAAGATATGGGGAAGACATTGCAGCTAAGTGCCTGGGTCCACTTGGCCCAAACCTAAGTGTATAAAGTAGAGGGCTAGGAGACCAAGCTGGAAAGTGAAGTCACACACAGTCATGGAGAACCTTGGATACTGTGCTGGAGGCAGGAGGGACCCACTGAAGTTTCCTTAGCAGGGGAGCCTCCTGGTCAAGCCGAGGAATGACACCTCCCCTCTAGATGGAGAGGAGTCCAGAGAAGAAGACACTTGACTCCAGGGTCAACTGCAATATCCAGGAAAAGTTGGTAATTGGGTCCTGGGCCAGGGTGACCATAAAGGGACCATGAAGGAAGAGGCCCAGATGGGTACTGTCTGATGGCCACCCTGACCATTCTGGTACTCCACACGGCAACAACAAACATGGAAATTTCTGCAAGTCATTTTCTCTCTCCACTGGCGGCTTTCAAACACCAGCAAAGCTGTGCTGTTTATGATTCACTCTATTTCCATGCCAACCCTTCAGCTACTGCTGTCTGGCCTCCCTGTCCACAGGGCAAGATCTCTACACTCCCTGCGCTCTTGCAGGGATCTGACGCCCACTGCTTCTCAGTAAATGCTTTTAAACGACATTGAACTATCTGCTCCAGTACATCAGTAAAGTGCCCCTATTTGACCCACAGAGACGTCACATTCCAGGTCACCAGAATGCTCTCCTGTGCTGCTAATGCATGACTAACTACCTTAATCATGAAAAGAAGCTTCCCTTCAGTGGTATTTTACAGGTACAGGCGCAAAGATTTCCACAAGGCAGAGTGCACTCGGGCACCATGGCAACCAGTGCATCAGCCCGGATACCCTCGGCAGTGTGGGAACAGTCAGCTCTCCATTCATTCTAGCCGAAAACAAAACCGGGAGACGTTTTGTCTTGCCTCGTCCTCTCAGAAAATGTTTGGCAGGTCCCAGGGTGGCAAGGATTCTGGTCTTTATGCTTAGGGAGAGCCAGGGTGTAGACTGCAGCCCAAACTGGTTGGGATGCTCGCAGTCTACCGCAGAAGCTACTTTCTGTCGGTGCTCTCAGCAGGGGCGGGCTGGGAGCGAGTGCTGGCTGTTGTTTCACATGTGTTCCTTTAACTTGATTTAAAATCACTTGCCAGAGACAATGACCCAGCTCTGCAGCCCCACATTTCATGGGCTTATGAAGTAAGGTGCGTATCGTGGTTCTCGTTGGAGCCCTTGTGCAAGAAATGCCTAAGGTATCAAGGGGTTATTGCTTTCTGGGGTATTCCACAAGAGATAGAAATTCAAGGAAAACTATCTGAAGCAAAACTGGGCATGTAAAGGGCTTATTTATAAGTATAATAATATAGTTCTATATAATAATACAGTTCTATTGTCTCTCTCTCTCTCTCTCTGAACTTCTCTATCTCTTCTGCTTCTCTGCCCCTGTGTCTCTCTACCTCTGTCTCTATCTGTGTCTCTCTCTTCCCAACACTTGGCCTTATGGGGTGTACAAGTGCAGGGCTCAGCCATATGCAATTGTAGCCTCAGAGTCCCGGATTAGCAAAGCCATAGCAAAAAGAGGAGATCTTTCTGCCAGTGTGTGCGTAGAGAATCCCAGAGAAGTGCCGGAGACCCACTCTGACCTGTCCGGGGGGACCCCGAAGGAGGGCTGGCGTCGGCATGAAGGAATGGACACAGACAGCTCAGGTGAACCGATCTGGACAGTTTATTGATTCGACAACTAGCTTATATATGCTTTCTACTTCCTATATGTTTGCGTCAAGCTTTTGTTTTCATTCTCAGAATGTTTTCCAGGAACCTCATCCGTGAGGAAACTTTCTGGTTATTTCCTTGCGTTTCTGCTCTTTTACTTTTAGAGTTGATCTTTAATCTTACAATTCCTATGCCTGACGAGCTAAAGGGCTAATTCTGTTTTCTATAGTTATGATTCCACTTGTTATAGCTGAGACAGGTAGAGCCTATTCTTTAGAGAAATTGAAGCATGACTGCTTTCTTAGTATTTACCTGTTCTGTAACCTTTTACAGGGGCGTGTTTTCTTTAGAGTGCCTTCAATGATCAGCTGACTGCTAAGTCATAGGGAAAGGCCCAGCAAGAAAAATAAGCTGATGGAATAGCAGAAGAGATATCAGTAGCTTCACTTTCAGAGAACCGCTGTGCGGTCTTCTCTTGTTGACCCCCTGGGCTGTGCCATCAGGTGGGTGATGAAGTTCGGCTCCCGGGATCTCACACTTTCTTATTTATTAAAAGAAGGTTGTTTCACTCAACGTTTACCCTGTGAAAGCTTTGATTAGTTATTTTAAAGAAACAGGGAACCGGGACAAAATGAACACCAATACTCCAGCCGCCATGCCAACGTGTGTCAGGAGTGAAATCAGCCCTTGAGAGGTAAAGAGATTCTGTAACCCTTTCAGAAAAGAGGTTGCAATCTGTGAAGGAGAGACAAAGGTAGAGGATGCATTAATAGCCTGAATCTGTTCATGAAGGGTTCGGACATCAATGCTAAAATTAGAATGATTCCAAATACCAAGTAGGTGATTTTGGATTTTCTCCCAAGTGTGGATGGTATTATTATGTTGGAGAGGAGTAACATATATCCATTTATACTCCCTGTGACATTGAAGGACCAAATGAGATTTTAGAAAACTTGATTCATTTCCGATAAACAGTACTGCCTCTTCTAAGGCATTAACCTTAGTGTCCAATTTTCTGTCAATTTTTTCTTGAGTAGCCAATGCAAAAGAGACATTTTTAGTTCATTGGCAAACGTGCTGGGCTGTATGCACTTCCCGGACAAGGGAGACAGTAGAAGTAGCCACAGACCCTATGATGGTTATTAGTGCAGTGATGCCCAATATTAAGGCTCCAATGAATCCTCTTGGGCAGAATTAATCTCTTGTACAACCTGTAAGCCATAATTATCATACCAAGGAAGGGTTAGTTTAACAGAATCTTCCATTGAAGGTGCCCTGCTCTTACAAATGGGGCCCAGATCAGAGGCAATTAATACCAACAGAACATAAGCAGGGACTTTTTGCTGTTTCCCCAGCTTTCTGGGGCAACGTTTTGCCAATCTGATGGCAAAGAGTAAGGACAGTTTATCTTATCAGACAGGTGATTTCTCAAGCTTCTGCCGTGCATAGACCAGCCAGCTTCCCGGGTGTGGCTGGAGCAGGGCTAGAGATCTCAGGGGCCAGGGTCTTTTTGAGGGTCAGTTTAAGCTGGCTGACTGGATCTGGATCACCTCACCAGGTTGAGGGCTCTTCTGAGTCGGCCTACTTAACTCCGGAGTGATGGGCCCATGGGGTGATGCCTGAAACTTTAAGGGCTGAATCCTTTGTTTGGTTGTATACCTCTAAGGCTTTGAAAGGGGGTTACCCCCATCCTTCAAATAAACCAGATCTCCTGGGTTTATATGGGGTGTGTTTGTAGTAAATGGCAGATCAGGTTTAGGGAGGATATGGATTGCATATTCAGAGATCCATCCTGTTTTCCTGTTGTTTAAATAATCCCATGTCCAACAGGAAGTTGAAAACTCCAACCTATGTTTAGTGATCACGCATTCTCTTTGGAAACAGGAGGGGGAGGGGAAGGCAGAAGAGGCAAGGTGACAGCAGGAGGCAGAGAAAGAGAATTCCCAGTTTTAAATTTTGTGAGCTCAGGCAGAGGAGTAGACTCAGGTTTCTTTTGTTTTGTTTTTTAGGCAGTCCATGTCAGTCCGGAGAAGACAGGGAATTTCCCCGAAACAAAAGGAGTTTTGGCAGCTGCTTGGGAACATTCCCTAAAGTCCCCGTTCCGAGGTAGACTAACCACAGCTGGCTCCAGTTGTAGCCGTGAACTTGGGAAATGAATGAGTGAGAAGCCCTCACATCTACTAGGCAGAGGAACAGAGAGAGTTAACGTCCCCTTCAGTCTGATTTTATCTGAGCTAGACAAGGTCCCCTTCTCATGGTCCCGATACCGACTGGGTTTAGGGGGCCCTTTCCAATTCAGGCATTAATTCCCATGAGGTGGTGTCACAAAGACAGACAAAGGGGTGGGGGTGCCCCCTCTAATGAGGAGACCAGTCAGATGCCAGTCTGGCTGTGTCCCGAAGGAACTTAGGTGATGCTTAGCCATAGCGGTCTCAGCTTTGTGACTTACAATCGGAAACTATTCCAATGCCGCCATAGACTGTATGCCGTTCACCACGGAATCGCAGATGGGCCCACTCAGACTCCGTAGGAGTTTGGGGACCTTAAGGTGCCCACCCGTGGAGCCACAGAATCGAACCCAGCAGGCAAGCTAGACCAAGTCGCACATTCACACTCACATACACACCAGAGGTTATTACATTCCGTCTCACAGAATTCCTACAGATGAGACTAAAAACAATGACAATGACAACAGGGCAAAACAGGTGCAGACGTGGCCACAAAACAGGTTTGCAGGTTACAGAAGTGGCCACACCGACGTCTCGGTGGCCCTGGGGTGGAAAGTAGAGCTGCGTCCAGCCTGCCACTTAATCCCCCAGATGAAAGCACGTGTGCATTCAGAATTCAGATGGTAAACTGACTTACCTCCGGAGGTTCAGAAAGGTGACTCCCACAGACTAAGCGGAGCCATTTTGGGGGCGTCAGGAAAGACAAGAGTGTTTTCCCAGGTCCCAGGACATCGTCAGGAGCTGGGGAGGATGCAGGCGAATGAGACAGGAATTTGGAGGTCAGGGGTCTCCATAATCTCTCTGGGACCTCCAAAGTGTTATGCCGAGAGACACAGAGACCACCCGAGACCACTGAAGCTGAATTAAGGGCGTCTATTACCGGCCGGGACCGCACAGAGTTAACACAGAGCTCTAATCTATTAGAGTGGCCCGTAATCTATTTGAGTTAAAGGTTGTCAAGAGCCTGTCTAACCAGTTTAAGGGCCTGCTCAACAAACTTTTGGCAAAGAGTGGGGCTATTTTTTATACCCTGAGGCAAGACTTTCTATTGATGTCTCTCATATGGTTGTTTAAAGTTTTCAGAAGGCAGGCTGAAGGCAAATCTCTGTCAATCTTTTTTATATAAGGGGATGTTAAAGAAACAATCCTGTAAATCTCTCACAATTATCTGATGTCCATCGGTATTACTACAGGGGATGGGAGTCCTGGTAGAAGAGAGCCCATAAAGAGAGCCCATAATTTCCATAGTAACATTTATGGCCCTTAGACCTTACAAAAGCCCCCATTTCTCAGATTTTTTTCTTTATAACGAAGATAGGGGTGTTCCAAGGACTAATGGAAGGCTCTATGTGACCTTCTTCTAGTTGTTCTATTAGTTGCCTTGTTGCTATTTTTTCAGGGGTTAGGGGCCATTGTTCAACCCGTATAGGAGAATGAGACTTCCAGACTATGGGGTCAGCAGCTCTACGAATAATAGCCCCCATTATAAACTTTGATATCCTATTCCCTGTCTATCGACATTATCCTTGGGTAGGATAGGTTCCAAGATTCCCTGCTCCTCCCTTCCTAAACCTTTATCAGGGCTGTATCTCATTTGTAGCATTTGCCCCGAAATCTTCTCATTGGGGGTATATAATAACATTCCCGTCTGTGTCAGAATATCTCGGCTCCATAGCGTAAATGGAATAGAGGGGATGATGCATGGACAGAAAGTTCCCTTTTGCCCCTCCTCAATAGACCACTAAAGAATCATAGAACTTTTTGCTATTGGGAGCCATCTGTGACGGCCAAGCAGAAGGCCAGTCCCTTCCTGAAATGCAGGAAACATCTGCTCCAGTGTCAAGCAAGCCTTTTATCCTTTGCCCCTGAATGGTGAGCTCCTTAAAGGTCCTTAAAGGCAGCTACTTCCTGTACCCAAAAAGACATGTCACCAGAGCCAAAGCCTCTAGGACCTCTCTCAGATTGAGAGGGTCTGTCCCATGGGATGATAGGGTAGTAAAAGCAATTGAGCAATTCTTTGTCCCTCCATCATCTGGATTGTTTTTGAAGGGGGAGCCATTCAGAACCTGTAGCTCTCCTGTGTAATCCGAATCAATCACCCCTGGAATCACAGACACCCCTTGTAACACCAGTGAGCTTCTCCCCAGTATTAGCCCAACAATGCCCTCTAGCAAGGGTCCTTTCACACCTGTGGGGATTGGGGTCACCGGAAGGTCTGTTGTTCATATTGCGAAGGTGGTGGAACGCAGGTCCAATCCTGCACTTCCTGGAGTTGCTCTGAAGAGGTCTGAGAGAGCACAAAGCGGATGAATGGGTTTAGGGTAGATGCCTCAATTATTTTCTGGGCCTGGGGCCGGCCCATCTGGCAGTTTCCCGACTAACAAGCTCAATTTACAGAAGAGGGAGGAAGAGGAGAAGCATCCTTATGAAATTTAGAGCTGCAATCTTTGGCCCAATAGAAACCTTTTTGACACCTGGGACATAAAGTATTAATCAGCATTAATACCCTTTTGTATGGGAGGTCCTTTTCGGAGCATTTTATTCCTTGAGGACACTGCCTGCTGAAATGTCCCATTTGACCACAAGTAAAACAATTTCCTTTAGGTCCGTGAGTGGGTCCCTTACCATTTTCATTGTGTATACTTTGAACAACTTGAGAATAAGTCTCCCCTTTAAGCGCAGCAGCTATTGCCACTCCCTGTAAAAAGCTGGTGTTATATCGGCACATTGTTTTATATAGTCAGATAGAGTTCCAGATTTTCTAATGGATCGTAATAGAGATTGGCAGGTACTGTTGGCATTCTGAAAAGCTAATTGTTTAATCAAAATGTCAGTTGCTTCCTCATTAGTAATAACACATCTTACTGCCATCATAAGGCATGAAACAAAGTCCTCATAGCTTTTGTCTGGTCTGTTTAACTTCGCCTAAGGCAGAAGTTTTCTCTGTGGTTGCTGGCAAGGAAGTCCAGGCATTAACCACACAAGATGTAACTTGCAAAAGGACTTCCTTTTCCAAATGCATTTGTGCCTGCGCAGTATAAAATTCACCCTCACTCAGAAGCATATTTAAGGTAATGTGGCCATGTCCAGTTTTTTTATGACGAGAGACCTGTTTTTTAGCCTCAAATTCTGCCTTCCATAGCAGAATATTTCCTCCTGACAAACAAGCTTTAGCGACCTGGATCCAGTCGTAAGGTGTCATCAATCTACTAGACAAATTATCCAGGATAGTCTTTGTGTAAGGGCCCAAAGGGCCAGAACTTTGACAAGCCATCTCTAGCTCTTTTAAGAGCTTTTAAGGCAGAGGTGACTATTCAACGTCATCATCAAACCCCTCATCATATAGAGCTGGGAAGCAATGTAGGAAGGTGGTATCTCCTTCCTGTTCAGCCTCCCTCAAGGCAGCTTTAAGACCTGAAGTTTGTTTAGCTTGTGAGGTAGTCACAATCTTTTAGATAATCTGCTTTTAGGCAACTGTTTTTTGTTCTTAGATCCAAAATTTAAGTCCCTGTTAAATTGAACTGCACACACTCCCACTGGATCCCCTTCTTCATCATGATAGTGGGCAGCTGCTTCCTCCAGATCCTCCTCCTCACCTGGGGATGACTGATCATCGTCACTATATTGAGGTGGGGCAGTAGCCAACATCACCTGTGACCGGCTGGGGACAATAAAGGTGTGCGTTCTCTAGGAATTAAATCCTCCTTGTTAGGCATTTTCTCAGCTTTTTGCTGTGGGTCTAAGACATCCCTAACTAAGGTCCAAAGGGCAAAGGCATCCACAGGCATCTTTTCAGGGCCGTATGAAGGATGAAATTCTTTCATTTGATTTCCTACCCTAGTCCAGGTCTGCAAATTAACTGCAGTTCTGGGAACCAAGGGCAACATTCCTGCACAAAACGTAAAAATCTGACCAATTGCCCACTGGTGACTTTTACACCTCTTATTAAGCGTATTCATAAGAACATCAATAAAGAGTCTTCTGTCTTTTGACTCACTATGGCCCATACTTCTCAAAAGTTCTGGATTCTTCACCTATTCCTAACCCTATCTCCTCTATAGGGGGGTTTGCAGTATCCAAAAGGGAAATCCTAGCCATCCTGAATTTCAGTTGCTTACCTCCGAGTCCCTGTTCAGGCGCCACCTGCCAGAGACCCGCTCCGACCTGTCCGGGGGGACCCCGAAGGAGGGCTGGCGTCGGCATGAAGGAATGGACACAGACAGCTCAGATGAACCGATCTGGACAGTTTATTGATTCGCCAACTAGCTTATATATGCTTTCTACTTCCTATATGTTTGCGTCAAGCTTTTGTTTTCATTCTCAGAATGTTTTCCAGGAACCTCATCCGTGAGGAAACTTTCTGGTTATTTCCTTGCGTTTCTGCTCTTTTACTTTTTAGAGTTGATCTTTAATCTTACTATTCCTATGCCTGACGAGCTAAAGGGCTAATTCTGTTTTCTATAGTTATGATTCCACTTGTTATAGCTGAGACAGGTAGAGCCTATTCTTTAGAGAAATTGAAGCATGACTGCTTTCTTAGTATTTACCTGTTCTGTAACCTTTTACAGGGGCGTGTTTTCTTTAGAGTGCCTTCAATGATCAGCTGACTGCTAAGTCATAGGGAAAGGCCCAGCAAGAAAAATAAGCTGATGGAATAGCAGAAGAGATATCAGTAGCTTCACTTTCAGAGAACCGCTGTGCGGTCTTCTCTTGTTGACCCCCGGGGCTGTGCCATCACGTGGGTGATGAAGTTTGGCTCCCGGCAGAGAAGGGCTCAGATTGGCCTGTCCCACCTGGCCATCTCCAGTGGGAACTCTAGAGTGACCGAGCAAGTCAGGTGCCTACCACTCTGGCCAGAAGAATGGGTCTATGATGAGAAGACCCAAAAAGACCAGAAGGCGAGCTATTACAAGAAGAAGGGAGGAGATGGTGGCCAAATCAAAACAATAGACCAAACTAAAAATGTAGGACAAGAAAAAATTCTCAACTGACTTGCACTCCAGGCTTCCCTGACTTCCGACTTCCGGCTTTCAAGTACAATGGCTGTAACAGCCCAGAGTTGCCCAAGTCCAGAGTCCACCATTAATACTTTTTTATATGTTAAAAACCTGCCAATAATGCCTTTCACAAGAAATCTGTTGCAATTCCCCCCCTGAAGTTGTGTAACCTTGGGGCTCTGTCGGTCACCTCTAGAGGAAGGAGAAGGGTGTCAGGGGCCAGAGACCAATTTGCAGCATAACTAGAGATCTGAGAGAAGCCAAAGGTCTGAGAGATGGAAAGTCAGCAGGGTGTATGCCGGCCATACAGGCAGAGAGCGACATCAGCAACAGAGTCATGAGAGGCAGCCTGGCTGGGACAGGTACCCTTTGCCTCCTGGCTTCCTCTCAGTTTTCAGATGGGCATGAACATCTCTGAGTGGACAGGAAGTAACTCCAGCTAGAGAAACCGTGCCCACAGGGAGGCTTGAGTCCGAGTTGAAGAGAAGCTGGTGTTCTTGTCCTGGCCAACATGGCTGTTCAGCACAGGGTACAGCCCTCTGATGGCCACACACCAGCCATTACCATGTTTTGCTTTAGACAATCAATATTCATTTAAATCTGATCACATATATTTCCTTTCGTCTTTTCTTTATTCCTGTGTGCATGTGTATGCTTTCATCTGGGATTGTTCCACCTCCGTCCTAGAACCCACTTTGAGACTCTGTCTGAAGAATCACTTTTAGAATCTTCTACTGTCTTCCTACTGGTGACAAATTATCTTAGTTTTAATTCGTTAAACAATATTTACCTAGTCTTCATTTCCAAAAGATATTTATTGATACAGAATTCTAGGTTGGCAATTATTTCCTTTCATCATTTTAAGTTGCCATTCCACTGTCTAATGGTGTCATTGTTTCTGCTGAGGGGGTACAGGCGATGTCTTTTTCCCCAATGGCTGTTTTTAAGATTATCTCTTTGTCTTTGGTTTCCCCAGTTTGTGTCTGATACACAAAGGTGTAGGTTTTTTATTCATCCTTTGAGGTTCACAGCCCTTACTGAATTAGTATTATCTTTCATCAATTTTGGAAAATTCTTGGCCACTACTTCTTCATATTGGCTTTTACCATATTCTCTCTCTCTCTTTCTGGGATTCCAACTTCAGTTATATTAGACCTTCTCACCACATCCTGCATAATTCCTAGACTCTTCTATCTTTTCATTTCCCTTCAGTGCTTCAGTCTGAATATTTTCTTCCAATCTTTCTTGCACTTTATCAATAACCTCTTAAGCAATGTCTAATTTTCTGTTAAACCCATCCATTGCTCTATCCCTTTCATGGTAAAAATATACACAACATACAATTCATCATTTTAACCATTTTCAAGTGTGCAATCCTTTGTTCTTTTAGTTGTATTTTTCAATTCTACAATTTCCTTTTGGTTATTTAAATACTTTTGGGGCACCTGGGTGGCTCAGTTGGTTAAGCGTCCAGCTTCAGCTCAGGTCATGGTCTCGTGGTTTGTGGGTTCAAGCCCACTTTGGGCTCTGTGCTGACAGCAAGCTCAGAGCCTGGAACCTGCTTCTGATTCTTGGTCTCCCTCTCTCTCTGACCCTCATCTGTTCATACTTCTCTCTCTATCTCTCTCTCTCTCAGGCATAAATTTAAAAAACATTTAAAAAAGTAAAAATAAATAAAATAAAATACTTTTAAAGGCACCTGGGTGGCTCAGTTGGTGAAGCGTCTGACTTCGGCTCAGGTCATGACCTCGCGGTTTGTGGGTTCGAGCACTTTGGGCTCTGTGCTGACAGCTAGCTCAGAGCCTGGAGGCTGCTTCGGATTCTTTGTCTCCCTCTCTGACCCTCACCTGCTCACACTTCTTTCTCTCTCTCTCTCTCTAAAATAATTTTTTAAAAACATTAAAAAAATAAAAATAAACAAAATAAAATACTTTTAGGGGTACCTGGGTGGCTCAGGCAATTAAGTGTATGATTCCTGACTTCAGCTCAGGTCATGGTCTCACAGTTGTGAGATCAAGCCCCATGTTGGGCTCTGTGAGAGCCTGCTTGGGGTTCTCTCTCTCTCCCCCTCCGCCCCTGCCCTGCTCACTCTTGCTCTCTCTCTTTCTCTTTCTCAAAATAAGTAAATAAAAATTTAAAATAACATAATTTTAAATTCTCTTCCTCCATCTTCCTTGAAGTATATTAAGCATAATTATTCTAAAGTTCCTAATACCGTCAGTAGCTGGGACCACCATAGATCTATTCGATTCTGTCTCTTGTTTCTCTGCAGGTTTGGCTCAATTCTCGTCTCCTTGAATGTCAAATTATCTATTTGTTTCATGTGGAAAATATATATTAAAAACTGTGGAGGAATTTAAGGTTCTCTTTGAGATTATCATCCTCCAAAGATTTACCTTTGCCTCTGGCAGGTAACCAAGGAGTCTGGCCTAACAGAGTGTTAGTGAAGATATGAAGCAATAGAAAGCCACACATTTGCAAAATTATTTAGCATTATCTAGAGGAGTTCATTTTTTACATTTTTCAATAATCCATTTTTTTAAAATGGGAAACAAGACCCAAAGAGATTAAATAACTTGCTCAAGATTACATTGCTTTTGAGGTCAGGACCCATAAACACACCTTGACCTTTTTGGTGCTAGGGTTCATGTTCTTTCCCTTATATACTATCCTGTCTCCCACGTTCAACTATAAGCAAATATGACTTAAAGAACATCATGACCTTCTCCCCCCATCATCTTCCACAAAGTGATATATCATTAGACCAGTTCCTTATAGCAAAAACTGTATGACCACTACTCACTACTCTATTCTCATTGTCTAGAATAGGGCCTAAAATGTAATAGGGGTTCTGAAATTATCTGTTGAGTCACTTCCCCACGTTGCCCACAATTCTCAAGGACCAGAGGCACCTTTAACTACCTGCCTGGATCATCTGATCTACCAGGATCCTTACACAATTTTCACTGGTCATTCAACCTTGTGGGATACGAAGTACTTTTTGCCCAATTCTCCTGAGTCAAAAACAAGGATCTTTGCAGCAAGTATTCTGATGAGTGGGGTGAAATTATTTTCCCCTTTGGCATCTCTACCTAGCAACATGAGGACCTTAGCCTGGAGCTTTGGAAGCCTAGGGAGATGGGCATACGTAGTATACAAATCTATCTCAAGTTTTCTTTTCGGTATAGTCTCACATGTCAACGTGACCATCTGCCTCCTCACATCTAGGTACCTTCCTCCAATTCATAGTAGCAAGGAAGTCCATCTCATTTTCTAGAAGAAGAAAGAGGAGGAGGAGGAAGTGGAAGGCTGAAAAACAATCTACTTCCAGGCAAGAAATCTCAGAGTGATCTTCAGAGAGCGCTATCCAACCTTCACTCTACCTCCAGTCCGGGCCAAATGGAGCCACTATGCATTTTCATCAGCTCCCAAGTCCATCTGTCTCTCAGCTGGCTCTCTGTTGGCTCCTATCTTGCCCTGCACTCCTGCCCTTGCTGAACTTCTTCCTGCTTGCCCACTTTTTCCTCCATGTTTTCACTAGCTGACCCAAACCTTAAGGCTCTCATAGTGGGGCATGGGAAGTTGGGATAGAGCTGAAACAGACACTCACAGGAAACCGGAAGCTCAAGTTTTCCCAGATCTGGTCCCAACACCTGACAACCATTTATTCGAAACGCTGCAAATACATGGCTCCCACAGGGCTGGACTACCTGACACTCATTTCTGAGTCTGTACTTCCTCTCAGACCTCTGGTGCCCCTCAGAGAAGGAATATTCCAGAAGAGCACATAGCTCCCTGGCCAGTTGTCAGCTCTAAATGTGAGTCAAACATGATTTTGCCAAAATTAACCATAAATGTTTCAATTTAATTTAATTTGATAAGTTGATAAAAGCCAGGAGGAGGGCAAGGGCATCATTATTCCACAGCCTACTAAGAAGCAAGAACCATGATGATATGACCACTTCTCTATCTCTTACTATGCATCCTCCATACTTGAGATCATTCTGTGTACGCAGTTTGTAATTGCCTTTATTTTTGGCTTACTATGATCTCTTTAGTATTTTCCAGGTTGTTAACAAACTGTGTCTTAATACCATCTTAATAACTTCATAGTACAGTGGAGGGACTTCTTCGAGGCTCCTAACATCAAATATTTCCATTTTTTGACCCTCAAATAATCTTTATCATCCACTTGGCCCCTTGTTCTTATGTCTCAGAATTCAATAACATTTTTAAAAATTTTGAAGTGCCAATATCGTCCTTTCAGCAGAGCCGAGGAATCTGATTACAGCTCTCTCACGGAGTGATAGTCTCTCACACATTTTTTTTTCTTATAGCACATTTTCCCTACTTTGCATATTTCCCCTTCTTGCAATTTTTCAAAATCAGCTTTGAACTGATTTTAAATAGATTTCTCTGTGGCAAGGTATTCCCGTGCTATATTCTAATCATCTTTATGGACATTTTGGAATTATATCAGATTTTAAATAAGAGCTATTTAGGAGATTTATGGAGGGCCCGTGCTGCTGCATGGACAACTTTGTTTGGCAATAAGATGAAGAAAGTGCAATATTTGAAAACAAAACAAATGTTCCTTCCCACCCCTACATCCAGGTCTGTCTTATAGCTTCATTTCAAAGTTCAGTGAAAATATTCCTACTGGTGCAGGATCAACTTGTGTGTATTGGAGACAGTAAATCAGGCATATGTCAGGTGAAAAGTACAGGCTCAGAATCTGTTTCCTCTTGCCTGCTGCGGTGTGGCTCTTATGCTGAACCCAGCATATGGAAATTCGCTGAGAAGGGCTTTCTGGGGCTGGGGAAGTCAGCTGCACACTTGCAATGTCTTTCTGTGGCCAGACACTCAGAGACCACCTCACATGGCTGTGCCTGAATTCCAGCTGACCTCAGCACCCATCCTCACACACAGGTGCCCGGATGGGAAGGGACGAAGTAGCCATGGAAAACTAATCCTAATTCACTCCATAGAAGTGAAGTACTTTTGACCCCTTGGTGCCAAGGTCTGGGCTAAGTGAAGACTGTCAAGATGACTGAGACATGGTCCTTGTCCTCGACGAGCTGACAGTCTCGTGACAGACATGAATATGTAAACAAGTAACTGCAAGGGGCCTGACGATGATGTGAGGGGTAAGTTCTAAGTGTAGGAGAAGACAAGAGAAGCAATGATCTCTACTTGGCAGAGGCAAGGAAACACTGAACAGAGGCAGAGACACTTGATCTGCATCTTTAAGTGCGGGCAGGAATCAGAGAGATCAGAGAGGAAGGTGCTAGAAGTCCAGGTAGAGGGAATGGCAAGAATAGAGTATGTTGAGCATCTTACCACGTGCCAGGTTCTAATCTAAGCCCGTTGCACATTATCTCATTTAATCCTCACAGCAATGCTGGAAGGCAGACCCTAGCCTAGTCCCCATGCTGAAATGAGCCAATACACAAAGAAGCTAAAGGAACTTGCCCAAAGCCTTACTGGCAGAACCTTCAACAACAAGACACATTCAGGTAACCACCATTGTTTCAGTACTGCTGGAAGATGGAGTCAGGCAGCAGTGGGGCCAGAGAGGCTGAGAGCAAGGAGGAGCCAGATCTCGAAGGGCCTTAAGTGTCATGCTAAAAGACTGGATTTTAATCCTGGAGGCTATCAAGAACTGAATATATAGTTTAGAAAGACAGAACTGATAGCCAAGGACAAAAAAGCCAGAGTCAGGAGGCCAGTGAGGAAACCATTAAGATACTCCCGGGAAGAACAGATGAACCCTGGAGCCTCTGGTGAGAAGGACACATCAGGGCAATCATGTCCCGTATCTCTGGTTCCTGTTCTTCAGAGTATGTGGTATCAGTTCCTCAGCAGGGTCCACACTCAGCCAGTAAAATCCACATCTGACCTACTTCCCAAAGAATTGGGAAAGGAAACAGGGAGGAAGGAAGTGGTAACCCCACTTCCTGACCAGAGCATCTGCTAAGCTACCGTGGCCTTCAGGAAGGGCTTTCCACTACTGATGATGGTGGTCCCGTTTTCCAAAGACAAACCTGACAGAAGACCCAGCTCTTGGTCCTGGGACCCCAGGCCCACGGTCAACAACAAAAAAGTTGGTCCAAGATTGGAATGTGATTATGGAAACACCCTCCTCAAGTCTCTCTATCCTTCCCTTCCAGATCTGCCAAAAACTTGAAGCATAAAATTGCTTAGGATGAGAAAAACCACATTTAAAAAAAAAAAGCTTTTGTGAAGAGTTTTATCAAAATAGAACAATCCCATGTATGAGAAAATAGTATTCTGGTCGGTTTGTTTTCTTTCAGTTGATTACAGGCGCTGCATGTGAACTCTGGCCTGTATTCTGTGGTTGTTTCTTCAATAAAAACTAAAACTTCAGCTGTGTTAGAAAATGCGAGGGTGTGTATCATTTGTCTTTCTTTTGCTAAAGTGTAAACATAGGAGAGCTTTATGATTAACTGATTAAAAGGGGGGGAAGCTTCATAATTAGGTTTCATAGAGCTATAGATTTTACGTTAAGTGGTTTATTACAAAAGTTGGAAACATTGATTGGAGACATTAGACCACTCTGGTTAAATTTATGGTACAGTGGGAATACTTGGGCCAATTATTGGATTAAGGATCCACCAAGGTGATATAATTCCACCTAAAATATGATCTCTCTGGTGATTACTTTCAAACTATTGACGCTGTCCCTACTGTATTCTCATCTCTTTACAAATTTTGCTCACCGAAGGGAGCTGGCACACTTAGCTTTCCTTAACTGAAGTGAAATTTAAGACCTCACGCAAGGTTCAAATCCATTTGGACAAGTCCTTATCTGTAGGTTTTAACTATGAAACAAAATGAAAAGTTTCTCAAGTCTTCCAATAGATAGTTTTTTAAAAGTATTGAGGTATTCATATGGGAGAATATTATACTTCTAATTCTTTTTGAGTCTACTGAACTACTTGTGAAATGCTCATCACGTCATGTTAAATGGAAACAAAACAGGATATATAGCATCATATTCCACGTGGCCCCAAATATATGGGCTTGCATATGTGCACGTGTAGATATTTGGGAGCTGGAGGAATGAAATCTAAAAAAGTCTCACAGTGGTTATCTTTAGGGATGCCATGATAGCAAGTTTCTATTTTTCTATTTATTTATGATTAGCTAAAATGCTGGAATTTGCTATATTAAATATTAATATGTCTTTGTTCTTTTACAAGGGAGAAAGAAATCATTTTGTAAATGTCCTTCAAAGCAACTCTCTGGAAGTCTGCACAATTATTGAGTGACGATGCTGTCTTTGCTCACTTCTGTAATTATGCCCAAATCCAGTCAATGGCCAAAAGTCAAAGTAATGTCTTTACCTTACAACTACATTTTCTTCTTTGTCTTATTTTGGAAAATGTTCTTATTCTGTTCACTCACCAATTTTTATTCAGGAGCCTTGGCTCAAACCACATTTGGCTGATTCTAAAAGTCAAATGTGCCTTCTTCAGACAGATTTTCTATCCCGACGATATTGAGAAGACTGTATGAAGGACTGTGTTGGTCAGCTCAGGCTTCCATAACAAAGTATCATAGACTTGGTGGCTTAAATAATAGAATTATTTTCTCACTGTTTCTGGAGGCTGGAAATTTGAGATCAGGGTGATTGGTCAGTTTCTAGGAGGCGGGGGTGGGGTGGGGGGGGTGGTCCTGCCTTGTAGATGGCCAGCCACCTTCTCTCTGTGTCCTCATACAGCAGAGAAAGACCTCTGGGGTCTCTTTTTATAAGGACACAAATCCTTTTGGATCAGGGCTCCATCCCACCCTTATGACCTCACTTAATCTTATTTACCTCCTAAAAGCCCTATCTCCAAATACAGTCACATCAGGGGTTAGGGCTTCAAGTACAAATTTGGGGCAAGGGCAGGGGACACAAGTCAGCCCACAGCAGGTTCTGAAAACATTTTCAAATGAAGATTTTCAAATGTTTTAAGCATTGTTGCCATAAAGTGTATCATCTGCTCAGTTTCCTACCGTGAAGACAACACCACTTATTTGGATGAACAATTTTCCAATGCCTTTGCTTTCTAAAATGATTTACAATCTATTCTGTTAGAACACCTATTCCTTTAACACACATTAGCTCATGTCTGACTGAGAAATAGGAGAACAGTGTTTGGATAGTCCAGAAGTTGAATTGTTCCTTTGGTCTGAGTACATTTTTTTCACTCAGTCAAGGACAACTTTTCTCAGCATTAAGAACAAAAAGTCTTAGAAATATATGAAGATCTTAAGACAAAAGCTTAAAATCCCATAGAAGTGACTTTAGTGCAATCAGTGGCTAGTTTGGTGACTTCATAAACCACAACATTTATTTTAAGCCTATTTGGGGAAGCTAAAATTACAGATGAAGAAGCTACAAAGACATTTCCTCTTGGTAAGAAAAACAGGGGCGCCTGGGTGGCTCAGTTGGTTGAGCGTCCGACTCTTGATTTCAGCTCAAGTCATGATCTCACGGTCCATGGGTCTGAGCCCCAAGTCAGACTCTGATAACAGTGTGGAGCCTGCTTAGGATCCTCTCTCTCTCTCTGCCCCTTCCCCACTTGTGCTCGTGCTCTCTCTCTCAAAAATAAATAAACATTTTAAACAAAAGATTCTCTCTCACCCCCTCCACCTCTCACCCCGACTCATGTACTCTCTCTCTAAGACAAAGAAAAAAGGAGGAAAAGAGAAAGAAGAATAATGAAGAAGAGAACTTTACCTGAATTATATGTTTCATGCTGATGAAATTGGTCACTGTTAGAAATGAGGCATGCATGAACCCCAGGATTTTAAACTTGCAAAAGACCAATATTAGATCCACAGACCTACACACAGGTTTTACCAGGCCAGTGTGTTATTGGATTATTATTGCTTTTATGTGTCTCTGATAACAAAGTGCTGTTGATTTTTAAGAACCTGTCTGATCTCATTTTCCTCATATATCCTGTTATTTTTATCCCACAATTTTGCAGAAGACAAGACTTTAGGGAACACATATACGGAGTTATTGCAAAAATGTCTGTACATAAGATATTTTACATGAATAAGAAGTTTATTAATTACATCATTTTATAATCACTCCTCTCCTCCTTCCAAAACTCAGCTCTTCTGAAAAAGCTTCCAAATCACTCCCCTCATCTGCATCCCAATTAGCTTAATTGATGCCTCTTCCCTCTCCTTTGCTATTTCACCCCCCACCCCCAGTTTATTAAATGTCTTCCTTACTGAATTCCATGATCCAGGAAAGAAGAAAACTTGCTTTTATTATATTAGTCTCCACATTTGATTGCACAGAGCTACTGATGCCACATCAAGTGATACTGCCAGAAGTGTAGGGGCGGAGGAGGGCTGCTCCAAGATGGGCCACATTGGCATGAAGATTGTTTTAAGTCAAAAAGCAATCAAAACCCAGCAGATTCAGGAAAGGTTCTTCCCTCCCCCACAACTGCCTAAAAAGAATTTAGATAGAGGACCCACTCCAGGAAGAGAGCTGTCACCATGGATGACTACATTATACTGTGAACTAGGTAGGGTGCTTAGGGAGGACACTAGCAAGGTTCATTTGCTCAAAGTCCTCTGTGTCCCATTGTTTCTGAGTGGCCCAGCAAACATTTGTTTAGCAAACATTTAGTTTTTTTCATCTTCCTGTGAATTGCATTCCTTCTCTTTGAAGTCCCAAACCTCCCCTCCCTTCTCTTTCATTCAGGATGACATATATCCCTCACCTTGCGTGACTGTTGCTGGAATTTCCATCTCTGTGTAGATTCCCCGTACATATGAAATTAACTTTTATTTTCTCCTGTTCATCTGTTCCATGTCAATTTGATTCTTCATCCAGCTACAAGGACCAAGGAGGGGACAGGCATTCTTCCTCCTCAACAGATGGGACAGGCAAACTCTCCAAGTTCAGGGATAATGCATGTCATACCATTCATCACACAGTAATATTTAGCAGACATGTATCCAATGAAATGGGTACCATGAATGAAATACACTGACAGCTTTTTGCATGTTTATATCATATTCTTACATGTTAACTTTGTATTTTTTAACCACACCCAAGAGCTGACAAGATCAAGAAATGTTATTTTCATCTGGGTATAAGAAAACTGACCTGTAGACAGGCAAATGGGCTAGAGAAACCCAGGATAAGAGGCCAGGCCTGGGCTAAGTTCCATCGACTTTCAGTCCAGGCTCTTTCCATTCCATTCCAGGCCAAGCTCCTAGCTTATCTTTTTCTTAATCTTTGCATCAAAGATTCTGTTTCCTGCTAAACTGTATAATGATTTATGCAACTGGAACACCCATCTACATACACACTATCATCCTACTTCTCTTCTCATATTATTTTTAGATTGATGTCTTTTGTATGTGAGATCTTTATTTTTATAAAACTGCATAGAAGTTTAAAGAAAACGTCTTTTACACACACACACACACACACACACTGCCTAGTTTGTACATATTAACCAGCAGTTCCTTCCAACCTTCCAGTGAGCTCCATCCTGGCTCTTGACGGTTTCTCCCATAGACCCAAGACTGCTGGGCTCTTGGCTTCTCCAATTACTCATAATTCCCATCTAAGAATCTTTATACATACCATTGCTTCTGCCTAGAAAGCATCCTCACATCATTAAGACTCATCCAACCTTGGGGCACCTGGGTGGCTCAGTCAGTTAAGTGTCCGACTTTGGCTCAGGTCATGATCTCCCAGTTTGTGGGTTTGACCCCCATGTCAGGCTCTGTGCTGACGGCTCAGAGCCTGGAGCCTACTTTGGATTCTGTGACTCCCTCTCTTTCTGCTACTCCCCCGCTCACACTCTGTCTCTCTCTCTTTCAAAAATAAATAAACATTAGGGGCACCTGGGTGGCTTAGTCGGTTAAGCGTCCGACTTTCGCTTAGGTCATGATCTCGCGGTTCGTGGGTTCGAGCCCCGCGTCGGGCTCTGTGCTGACTGCCAGCTCAGAGCCTGGAGCCTGTTTCAGTCTGTGACTCCCTCTCTCTCTGACCCTCCCCTGCTCCGCTGTCTCTCTCTCTCTCTCTCCTATAAATAAATAAAANACAAATAAAAATATTAAAAAATAAATAAATAAATAAGCATTAAAAAAATTTTTTTTAAAGATTCACTCAAACTTTAGGTCTTACTCAGGTGTCTCCTCCTGAGGAAAGTCTTCTCTATGACCCTGAATAGGACTACTCCCCCAATTATAGACTTTCACAGCACCACATAACTCTCCCTCAGATCCTTTGTCATAGATACATTTTACGTGAATGTGTGTGATTATTCGACGGATATCTGCACGATGGCAGAGACTACACCAGCTTTTGCTCAGCCCAGAACTTGGCACACTACTGCCAGGCCCACGTTGGACTTCTCTTCTCATTCACCTCATCTTCGAAGCCACAACCATCTGGCTGCCTACAGGTGCAAAGCTCTATTCCTGAGCAGGTTGTGCCCAACTCTCCTTAAATAAGGTCCAAGACTCCGTTTCCTTCTCTGTAATCCCCGTTACAATACGGGAGCCCTGTGGACGTGGTGGTGGGGTGCTGGGGGAAGGGACATGTTCTATGGTGCCCTGGGATGAGGCCTCAGTGTTTTGAGTGAGCCTGTGCCCTGGGCTGCAACCTTTCTCAGCTTTGTCTTGTCCCCCGCCCCCACCCAAACCCCAACTCCCTTAGGAAGGCTAGAGGGGGCAAGAGCTGGATATCCCTTCTCCTGTTGGTTAGTCTTCTGTAAAAATCCAGTAGGTTAGGCTCTGGGCCAAATAGTTTCTCATGAGAGCAGACCTTGAAGAGCGGAACTTTCTGGGGATATTTCAAAATGGATACTCCCCACCCCCCTCCCTGACAGAAGCACTAGAGACTTTTTCTCTCTCTTATCTTCACAGTGAGAATCTTGTAGGCTCCTGGAGATAAAGCTTTTAAATGTGTGGGATCCCCCCCCCCAAGTCTGGATCCCCTTGAGTTTCTAACTGTCAGACTTGTCCATGCTGAGGCTTCAGAAACTCATCCATTAAGAGTGTAGGGTTTCCTACCTAGGTACCATTTCCTGCAGAGTGCTCTGTTCTGGGCTTGTGATCTGGTGGGTTATGATTCTATCTGCCTCTGTCTCTTCAATTGTGGGGACAGAGGTTTGCCCCATAACTGCTTCTCTGATGGATGTAAAAAGAGTTATTGATTTGTAGTTTGTCCAGCACTTTTCTTGTTCTAAGTTCCTTCCGTGCTGGACTGGAAACCAAAAGTCCAATTTTGCCCAACATCGGGAAATAGCTTTTTGCTCAATCCCAGCTGACTTCCCCTTCCTGCACCTTTACTGAGGCCCTACAATGCTTCACGTGCAGTCCCACATGGGCTCTGTGGAGGTTGAACTCCAAACAACTCAGTAAAAAGCATCTTGGAGGCTATTCAATTTATATATATATATATATATATATATATATATATATATATATATATAAATCAATCATTCAAAGTTCATTTTTTTTAATCTTTATTTATTTTTGAGAGAGAGAGACAGACCGTGAGCCGGGAGAAGGCAGAGAGAGAGGGAGACACAGAATAGGAAGCAGGCTCCAAGCCCCGAGGTGCCAGCCCAGAGCCCAACACAGGACTCAAACCCGCCATGACCTAAACCAAAGTTGGATGCATAACTGAGCTACTCAGGGGCCCCTCAAAGTTCAAATTTTAATAGGCTGAAATTTCTTCTGCAGATTTTTGTCTGATGCCATTTGAATAATTTGAGATATTTATATAGAAACAGTTTCCTATAACAAGGACTTCATGTGATAGCAAGAACATTTATAAGAGGCTTTTTTTTTAATTAACGAGAGCAAATAAAAAGAAAATTAAGACAGACAGCAGTATACATGCCTGGACCTCTGTGACTAAGTTAGTAAACATTTGTTTGCAATATTTACTGTCTTAGATCATGGATAGGCTCTGTAGGAAATTACTAATGAGCTTACTATCTAATCAAAAACTGACAGGAATGAATCACACAGAGAATCAGAATGCTCAGAGAAAGAACAAAGATGGAAAATTAAGAACACAAGAAGGATGAAGTACAAGGTGAGGGTCTTCCTTGAATCGCTGGGGAGAGCAAAGCCAAATGGAGCAGTGAAGGGATGCTTCTCAGATACTAGCCTATGTCTCCCCTGCCCATCTGGTCCCCTGTGGCTTCTGCCAACCCTTCCACCCACATCCCAATTAAGTCATTCTGTGCTCACTGCCTCAGAGGAAGGTTGTGACTTTGCACAAAGGAGAGGGTAACAAAGAATCCTTTATCTTTTGTGTTCCAAAGGCAGGTGCCCTTCGAGAAATAGAAAGCCTTGGACAAAATGCCCATCGGGGGTTAAGAGAGGACATTTTCTCCTTCTCAGGAAGAAAGCTGCCCCCAAATTGTGGAAGATAAAAGAGACAGACAGATGGCAAGCACGTGTGTCAGCGTCTTTGGGTCCAGTGAGCCACTCAGTCAACAAGAGGAAGGGAATGTTGGGTCTTCTGTCTTTTCTCCTGGGCAGAGTCCCAGAGAGGCAGCAGAAGCTGTCAGAGGGTTGGGAGACCCAACGGTAGAAGGCACTTGCACTTTGGCCTATATAAGGAACCCAGAAGGAAGCAAGAATCTTGAGAGGGAACATATCTGCACATGGGTCAACAACCAAGGACCCGGTGAATAATGGTTTTCACCTGGGACCTGTGTCATAAAGGACCAGATGTTCTCCACCCCCATCATGCCTTGCCATTACCTAAGCCCACATAGACACCCACCTGGAAATGGAATGAAAGACTCCAATCAAACAGTCCCAATCATCCCAGAAGAACAGGACCTACATTAAATTAAGTTGAATTACAGACAAATAAAAAATATGTTAGTGACCTTAGGTCTAGAATCCCACTTGCTATCAGCTAATGGGGAAAGTTTGGTCCATCTAAAAATGTTCCTAATGTCTATTACGTGTCAGCTTTGAATCTAAGCACCTTCCTCTCCTTAATGTTCACCACAAGCTATAACATAAAGAAACCAAGCTCAGGGAGTTTAGGTAACTTGCCAAGATCATAAATTTAGTGTGTGGCAGATCAAGAACTCCAGCCATTGCCAGACAACAAACTACACTGTTAACCCTTTCTCCATTCTGACTCCTACTGGAGGGCAAAATACTATGGCAAACTACCCCATCCCTGCCCTCGCTGAGCTCATAGTCTAGAATGACTGGAGGAAGAAAAGGGTTTCCACAGAGTCTAACCCAGTCCTATTGGATAAGAAGGCACAGGAACAAAAAGGCTAGATCATCTTTTCTCCTCTTGAGAAGAGAATCTCAGCTAGAGATTGGAAGACAACTAGGTATAGATTCTCTACTCTAAAAACAAATGCTACTGGCTTTGGAGTTGGGAGTTTGGTGCAAACCTGGGCTGTGTGGTGCATCAGCTGTGTGGCCTTGGGCAGATAACCAACCTAGCTGAACTTCACTTTCTTTAGCTTGAAAACAAGAATAATAATCTCCATCTCACAATCTCATCAAGAAGTGAGTGAGATCAGACAGATAAAAGTCAGCCTAATAACCAATTGATTATCAATACATATTAGCTCCTTTCTCCTCCTCCCAGCACAAAGCATCCTCCAAAACTACCACCCCATCTTGAGTCATTCCCAGTTAAAGAATCCCTGGTTTGAGATGCCAATTGAACCTTCCATGGTAAAGGCAAACCCAAACACCTCAGGTTCTCAGTGTAGATAGACACAGCCTGCCTCTGAACTAGAATTCACTTGAATTGTCTAGAATTATTTGAAATTACTTCAACTGAAAGAGGTATTCCACACTGGACCCACCAAGTCTGGTCATTATTAAATAAGCCCCTGAGTCCAAAGAACTGACCATAATCTACCCCTTGCAGATACTATTCCCAGCACAGTCTTCAGAGGCCAAGTCTCCAAACTTCAGTAAGGATATATTGAGTTTCCCTCAGTAAAAACACATGATACTTTGTGCCAGGAGTGATATAAAGATAAATAAGACATGGTCTTTGCCCTCCAGCAGTGCAGAACGTGGAGGAGGAAAAGGATACATATAAAAATAGCTGACACGAAATAGACTCATAAATTACACAAGAGAATGGTAACATGCAATAGAGCAAAGATGTAGACTGACTGAGCAGGAGGGAAGGGGAAGTTCCTTAGAAGAACTGAAATTTGAAAGAGTCCTTGAACTATGCTACGGCTGTACCCAAATAATAAGGGAAGTCTGATACAAGAGAGTGGTGTAAAAAATTTCAAAGCAGAGGTAAGAGCTTAAGCAAAGTCAGATGGGTTAGAAAGCCCGCACAGTGGGGGCGCCTGGATGGCTCAGTCAGTTGAACATCCAATTTTGGCTTGGGTCACGATCTTGAAATTGGTGAGTTCGAGCCTCACATCAGGTACACTGCTGTTAGTGCAGAGCCTGCTTCATATTCTCTGTCCCCTTCTCTCTCTTTGTGCTTCCCAGAATCACACACTCTTTCTGAAAAGTAAAAATAAACATTAAAAAAAGTAAAGCCCATACTGTGTCCAGGGGCAAGATGTGGCCAAAATTCATGTGCAGCAGGAGGTGGCCATGGATGCTCAAATTTTGGAGGGTTTCTAATGCACTTAAGAGTCTATGTTATCTGCCATGGGGAGTCATCACTCGTGGTCTTGTAAAATGGCTTGAACAAACCTTGATGAGAGTAGGGACAAACAGAACAATTATTACATGTTGTAACTAGAGTTAAGTACCTCTTTCTGGATAATCACTATCAAGAAAGTAGTATCAATGGGATAAAACTTTGGCTTCTGCCTCTAAATTTAACACTTTTCCCCACCAATCCAAAGCCAGTGGCTGTCAACTTTGGGTACAACATAAATGGAGAGAGAGAGAGGGAGAAAGAGAGAGAGAGGAAGGAAGGAAGGGAGGGAGGGAGGAAGAGGGAGGGAGGAAGGGAGGGAGACCAGGAGGAAGGAAGGAGAAAAGAAACAAACACTATGTCTGAGTCTCTACTTCCATAAATTCTCAGTTAGCTGGTCTGAGGTAGAGTCTGGGCTTTGCTATTTTTTTAAATTCCCCCCGGTGATTCTAATGTTGAAGCAAAGTTAAAATCCACGGAGCGTGGACTGTGGGCCAGCAGCATCAGCATCCCCTGGGAGCTTTTTAGAAACAGAAAATCTTGGGCCCTCACCCAGGCCCTGGTGGATCAGAATTTGCACTTTTCACAAAATCCCCAGGTGGTTTATAACCATCAGAATTTGAGAAACACTGGTATACATACACATTACTGCCTGCCCATACCCCACCAAACTCATTCTAGCCTGGAAAGGGAAGAAGTAAAAGCCCCAAAGACCTAGATATGAAACTATTACTAAATCTCATAACAGAAAACATGAAGAAGCTTATCTCAAGTTTGCCGGGTCAGGACCTTGCTGCATGGCACCAGATGAACTTCAAGAGGGAAAAAAGGAAGAGAAAAGCATTTGTTTAAGCAGAAGGATTCCCAACAGAAGGACTGAGTCCTAAAATAGTGTGAGCCAGATGGGGTCAGCAAAAACTTGTGGTGACTGGGAAGGCACCATGATTTAGCACGTGTCCCTGACAAAGCAGCCCGGGCGCACAAGATGGTGAGTCAATGCCAGGGGGCTGCTCCTGGGTCTGCCCAGGCTTCCTGGAGAAGGGCATAGGGTTTTCTCCTCCATCTGCTCCCACCCATGGGACAGAATACCCATTGTCATCTTTACCTGCCATCATTAAGCCATAAGCCCTCAGCTGTTAAAAGAGGAAGCTCAAGGGGCGCCTGGGTGGCTTAGTCGGTTAAGCGTCCAACTTTCACTTAGGTCATGATCTCACGGTTTGTGGGTTCGAGCCCCGCGTCGGGCTCAGTACTGACTGCCGGCTCAGAGCCTGGAGCCTGTTTCAATCTGTGACTCCCTCTCTCTCTGACCCTCCCCTGCTCACGCTGTCTCTCTCTCTCTCCTAGAAATAAATAAAAAACATTAAAAAAATTTTTTTAAAAAAAAAAAAGAGGAAGCTCAAGGCTAGCCATCAGTTTATGGTGGCCTGAGGCACAGACCATTACACAGATGTGGAATCAGATCTTTAAGTGTTGGAAACTGCCATAGTCTGAATGGTTGCGCCCCCACCCTCAAATTCATATGTTGAAACCCCTAAAGGTGATGGAATTATGAAGCGGGGTCTTTAAGAAGTGATTAGGTCATGAATGGAATTAGAGCTCTTATACGAAGAGACACCAGAGAGCTTCCTGAACCCTTCTGCCACGTGAGGACACAGCAAGAAGTCCGTAACTCGGAAGAGGACTCTCACCTGACCAATGGGTACCCCCAAACACAGACCTCCAGCCTCCAGAACTGTGAGAAACTTCTGTTGTTCATAAGCCACCCTAGTCCATGATATTTCATTATATCTGCACAAAAGGACTAAGACAGAAGCCATTACAAAGTACCACCTTGGCTTCAGAAAATGATTATGGAATCACAAAATTGTGCTTTGTGTTTAAAGTAGAAGAAGCCTGGTAAGGAGCCAAAAGTGCTCAAGGCACCGAGAGCTGATGAAAGCTGGAAGAGAACTTTGCAGCAAGAAAAACTCATCTCAGAGTGAAACCAAATCAAACTGGCAGAAATATCTACTGCTCAGTCCTCAATGCCTTCCAAACACATTCCCAGAGACCAAGATAATGACTTGAGCCAAAATCAAGAGTTGAACACTCTACCGACTGAGCCACTCAGGTGAAGCACAGTTTTATTATTCATATGTTGAACTATATGAAATTGCCATTTGTGTGGGACAAAAACAGTCAGACATGGACAAATTCGGATAGTTCAACCAACCATCAAATTGACCAAAAGATGTTAAATGATTGGTGGTGGAAAAGACTGCAATGACAGAAGGTTGCTCATACCCTTATGGAGGTAACATAAATTGGCATAAGGTTCTTAGAGATAAATTTGGTATGTATTTAAAAAATCTTTAATTTTTGTCATACTCTCTGACACAAAACCCTAAGACCTAGGGTTCTATCATGGTACAAAGTAACATGGGAAGTACACAGATGTACTTTCCAACATAATTTAAAATAAGGGCTTAAATGTCTAACAGTAAGAAATAGCACAAAATGCTATATCACATTTATAAAATAGAATATTACATACCATTTAAAGCTATTTTAAGGGACATATAATGACATAAAAAATGCTTATAATGTTGGAGAATACAAAAGTGAACAAAGATACACAAAATATAAACTCTGGAAGACAGAATTCTGGGTGATTTTCAGGGAGTCTGGATGGTTCAGTTGGTTAAGCGTCTGACTTTGGCTCAGGTCATGATCTCGCAGTCCGTGAGCTCGAGCCCTGCATAGGGCTCTGTGCAGACAGCTCAGAGCTGGAGCCTGTTTCAGATTCTGTCTCCCTCTCTCTCTGCCCCTCCCTCGCTCATGCTCTGTCTCTGTCTGTCTCTCAAAAAGAAATAAACATTTAAAATTTTTAAAAAAAAATTCTGGATGATTTTCTTTTTCATTTCTTACAAATTTTTATGTTTGTAAATACATTTTTATAGTCATAAAAAAGTATTTTAAAATAAATGTAACTATATATATTTCCAAAAAAGAACCAAAGTCATCTATTCCCACACACAGCTTAGAGACTGAAGACTATAACTACCTACACTACCCCCATACACTCAACTTACAGTACATTAACATGATATTATTATTCTAGAACACTCATGCCCAGGCAAATGCCTTGATTATTTATTATAAGAAGCTCCCTAAAGATTCATCAACTCTTCCATTATAAAGCATTAATTGCACCTTCAGTCGATTTAAATCCTTGCTTCAAAAGTCTTCACCTCTCTGTTTCCAACAATCCAGGACTATCATATCATGATCCTTAACCAGCCTTAATCACCCCACCCCTACACACACACACACACACACACACACACACACACAAACACACACACATACACACACACGGCAAGACCTACCTTATATCAACCTCCCAATTTTCAACAAATTTTGACGTTGCCCTCCGCGTGTGATACACTGCCGAAGCTCTTTGATACACTGGTATTCTCCCCAACAGGCTGTGCTGTTGATATCTGGGGAGCGAGCATACAACAGAATAATGCTTATGAAATCCTATCAGGAATTTTCTGTGAGCCAGGCACTTCTCACTCCAAGCTGTAGGAGATTTTCTGGCATAAAAATCAAATAAAATAATAATACAAAGAATGCCGAAGGGGAAGGTAGGTTAGGAAGGACTATCCTTCCATGCTCAGTAACATGCAGGCTGTGAGAAAAGGCAAAGTGAAATATTAGCTCAATGTGCTGGGTGGCACTCTAGGATAACCCCACATGACTTTCACCTTTGTATAATCCCTTCCCCTGTGCATGTGGGTGGGTCCCTTGATAGGATTAGATGCCTACACTGTGATGATGTGATTAAGGATGATATGTAAGGTATTTTTCAGTTGGCTTTGAGTTAATGAAACCAGAAATTACTCAGGTAGATCTAATGTAATCACAGGAGCTTTTAAAGGCAGAGCATTTTCTCAGGCCTTTAGTAGAAGTCAGGAAGATTCCAAGCACAGAGAATAAGGGAATCCCTTAGAAGGTGGATGGGATCACATGGCAAGGAATGTGGGTAGCCTTTCAGAGCTAAAGCTGACACCCAGCAAGGAAATAGGGACCTCCTCCATCCTACTATCTTAAAGAACTGTGTTCTGCCATCAGCCCAAATGAGCCATAAAGCATAGTCTCCCCCACAGTCTCCATATGAGAACTCAGCCCAGCCAACATCTTGATTTTGATCTTGTAGGACTCTAAGCAGAGAAGCTAACTAAGCCCACCTAGACTTCTGGCCTATGTAGCCATGGGTTAATAAATGGGCAGCGTTTTAAGTCTCTAAGTTGCCAGTTTTTTGTGACACAAAATAGAAAACTAATACACCAAGTCATAGATACAAGTTAAAGATAAGTCAAATGATCGCTACAAAGCTTTCAAGGTTCACAATCCCCACAAAGCTTTCAAGGCTCACCTTGGATCCCAACATAGCAGTGATTCCCTGAGGGACCTACCCAACAATCTCCTACAAGGGAGGCCTGGACAGATCAGAAGTGCAATCACTGCAGCTGAGCAGATCCTGTAGTGAAAGAAGTGATGGGCAACTTAGGGTGGGGGGTGCACTGAAAGCTAGGAGATGAAAAGGTAACAGAATTTTTAGTAGGTGCCTAAATTTCCCTTATGCAACTCACCTAGGGTGGGATTTAGTTGGCAGCAAAAGAAAACTACCCAAGAGACAAGACATGGAATTGCCATTAGCACGCCCAGGACTCCAGCCTGGCACAGAGTTAGACAGTGGGGGCTCAGATGGGCTACTAGGGTCAAGGGCACAGACAAAAATGCGTTGGCAGAGGAGCAAACTATCCAGATAGGTCTCCTTATTGCCCCTTGGGTACAGAACAATGTACATTGCACAGGTCTGGTTTTGCTACTATGAAGTTCCCTTTAAAGACCCATCCATGCTCTTCTCTGTCACCTTCTCACCCGACCTCCAAGGACCAGGATAAATCCCATCTCTTCCAGGAAGTCTCCCCTTATCACACTGGCCTGGAGTCACCTTCACATACCAGAACATCGACTTCCAGTGGAAGATCCCAATCTAATAGAAGGTATTTTCTACTTGATTAGTTCCAAGAGCAATGACCTCATTTCTTCAAGAACCCACCCCCATTTCAAGGCACTTTTAATGGTTAAAGACTTTCTTGGGGTGCCTGGGTGGCTCAGTTGGTTGAGTATCTGACTCTCGATTTTGGCTCAGGTCATGATCACACAGTTCATGGATTGAGCCCTGAGTTGGGCTCTGCATTGACAGCGTGGAGCCTGCTTGAGATCTCTCTCTCCTCTCTCTCTCTCTCTCTCTCTCTCTCTCTCTCTGTGCCCCTCCCCCACTCACACATGCTCTCTCTCAATAACGCTGTAATGCCTGGCAAGTGACTACCTCTCTGAGACCCACTTCCCTCATCTGCAAATGTGAATAAAATCAGTGCCTTCCTCAAAAGGCAGTTGAGAAGATTAAATAAAATAGTCCAAGTAACAGATTTTGTACTATGTCTGACACATAGTCAGGGCTTGATAAATGGCGGTTGTTGTTACATTGTTGAAAGAAATGTTGTAAGGCATCAACTACAATGTCTGGTGCCCCGTAGGCACCCAGTGATGGGCAGCTCTTATCAGCTGCGGCAGCTGAAGCCACACAGAGACCCCACTTCTCTTTTTTCAGCTGAAACCTTCCAAATATATAAAGACAGTTGCATAAGCTGCCTGAAACAGGGTGTATGACCCATAAATGTTATTTCCCCTAATCCCCTAGTTTCTCTTGTCCAAGTAGAAGCCCCACATTGCAGATCATCTTCCAGATGCCCTCTACCAGGTGTGAGATGCCTCTCTTCAAAGGGAGCCCCCTGCGAACTGAAGACAGCTCTGCGCACGTGACTGAGTATGCGAGACACAAGATTCATGACCTACCTTCACCTAGAAACAGCAGTCTTCCTAACTGGATGGGATTCTTTTTTTTCTAATATAAAATCAGACCTTCATGTAGATTACTGACATTTCCATTCATCGTTCTCTAATTTAATTGTCCAAGATTATTTGAAATTTTAATTCAATCCTCCATCATATTTGCTATTCTTTTTAGCTTTGTCATCTGCAAACTTGAGAGCCTGCTTCCCAAGCCACCATCATTATTGGCACTAATTCTGTTCACATTATCTCATCTCAGGATGGATTTTAATATGTTTATGGATAAAAAAACATTTTCTATGCTTTATAATATCCTCTGAAGAAGTATCTTTGAAACTTAACATTGCAACCCAATCCATTCTCACACACACACAACCAGATATAAATGCTTAATAAAATTATCCATTATATGAAGCCCTCTGATATTGTCCATTCTATTGCATTTATTATTATTATTATTATTATTAATTGTTGGTCAAGACCCACATGATTGATTCCATGGTCCATTAACAGACACTGGGCCATAATTTGCAATATGCTGTTCTAGAAAAGGGCTTTTAAAATATTTCCATGAAAGTGGCAGAAGAAAGTTGTGCCTGAGAGCAGGAGGTATTAGCAGTACTGCCTAAAGAAATCTTTGCCTTATCTTTAAAACCCGTAAGAATATTGTGTTCTGGGGCGCCTGGGTGGCTCAGTCGGTAGGGCGTCAGACTTTGGCTCAGGTCAAGATCTCATGGTTTGTGGGTTTGAGCCCCATGTCAGGCTCTGTGCTAACAGCTAGGTCAGAGCCTGGAGCCTGCTTCCGATTCTGTGTCTCCCTCTCTCTCTGACCCTCCCCTGCTCACACTGCCTCTCTCTCTCTCTCTCAGAAATAAATAAAACATTAAAAAAAAGAATATAGTGTTCTACTGCATAATACAGCCGGTTTTACTTTAACAGAAAGTAAGTAGGCCTTTCTCTATTTTTTTTCTAGTAAAAATGATAATGCACAGAGTGTTCTATTTTTATCCTTGGCTTTGTCTGCCCCTCGGCACTCCACCAGAAACCCACTGACAGATGCACACCCCAGTTTGAGAAGAAACGCCTCACAAGTCCAGAAGCAGGGCTGACCACACTGCCTTTCCTCAGTAAGAATGGGGTTTTTTCAGCTTATGATTTCACTCATGTGGAATTTGAGAAACTTAACAAATGATCATAGGGGAAGGGGAGGAAGAAGAAGATAAAAACAGAGAGGGAGGCAAAGAGGCAAACCAGAAGAGACTCTTAAATACAGAGAGGAAACTGAGGATTGATGGGAGTGGGGTAAATGGCTGACTGGCATTGAGGAGGGCACTTGTCGGGATGAGCACTGGGTGTCATATGTCAGTGATGAATCACTGGGTTCTACTCCTGAAGCCAAGGCTACACTGTCTGTTAACTAACTTGAGAATAAATTAAAAAAAAAAAAAAAAGAAGAATGGATTTACTTATTGATAGGCTATTTCCCTAAAGAAGAGAATGTATATGAGACGGGATGAAGTCCTTTAAACAAATATTATCTTAGCCTTCCTTAGGATGGGACAGAAATATGGGATAAAGGGATTATTAGTGAAAGACAGAGCAGGAAGATGGGCTTTGTTAGGAGACAATTGCCCACGGGTCTCCCACATTTCTGGATGTCTTGCAAACAGAGGCACCGACTGCCTTCTTCACCAAACGCCTTTCCAAAGAAGTCTTTATGAAAGAACATGCTTGAACACAGCAAGAGTCTCTGCCTTGGGGCAAAGGACAGGTGTGTTCACTGTCCAGCATGATGCAGGTCTCTTCCCTCCAGCCTGTGGTCAGGGGATGCTTACAGTCCATTGTGTAAGATTGGGGGTCCTGAAGCCCACAGTTCCTCTCCTGAAACGCACCCCATTTCCTTGCCCTCTTTATGTTCCCCTGTAGAGACTAAGGCGTGAGAACTGCAGCAAACGCTGATACTCTATCCCTATGACTGTGAATAATAAGCTGTCCTTTATCTCAGATCTACAAGTCTCATCTGTCTTCGGCCAGCATCCACGTGGCAGGCTAACTCGAGGAGTTGGCAGGAGAGGAAAATCTCCAGCTTTTCGCAGTTCTGGGCAGTCTCCGTTACTGGTTCCAACAGGCAAGTCCGTGTCTTGAAGTAATTAAGTTTATGTTTTTTCTTCTTTCATTTAGTCATTCAATAAATATGTATTCTCGGAATGCCTAATCGATGCTGGGGGGTTTCCAAGAGGCTGAGGATATGGGAACCCAGCATTCAGCAAAACCAAGCCTCGTAATAAAAAACAAAAGCCCTCTAGTAAAACAAAGTTTAGTGAGAGAAGACAAAATAAACAAATAACCAAATGGGCTAACGTGACCATTTCAGAGAGTGTAAGTGCTCGAAAGAAAATAATCCTAATCTGGAGTGATAACAGGCATGTTGGGGTAAACGCAGAGGGACGATGTGAGGCTGGCTGATCAACGAAGGGCTTTCAGAGGCGGTGAAGCTGGAGCTGAGACATCATTGACAAGGTGAACCAGCCAGGAGAAGGTCTTGGGAAAGAGTATTCCAGGAATAGCTGCAGTGGGTGCCCTAAGGCAGGAAAGGAGATGATGTATTCAAGAAATCAAAGGCCAAAATGCCAAGGGCAGAATAATGGTGGATGAGGTTGGAGAGGTGGGCCGGGTGCCACAGGAGTCCTGATGTCACAGACGGGCTTTGTTTATCATTACCTCCTTTCTCTGTGCCTTCTCTTCATCCCCAGTACCTTCCAGCTCTCCTACTGCCTGAAAGTGTCTACCTGGGCATATTTCAGATGGAGCCCCTCGATGGTATTCTTGATGAGAAATGAGTGGTAACTCATAAGTGGCTGCCCTACAGCCTTAATCTATAATCCACAGAACTATTTGCATGATGTGAGTGAAATTGTAGAGACTGGACTCCAAAGCTCAAATTTCAGATGCCCAGCAGCATGGAGGACGGATTTCAGGGCAGGTGCTCCCCTGGAACTCTTCCCGTCACAGCAGCCAATGGGACAGACTGCTTATGGTTCAAATTTAATTCCAGGATGTAGGCGCTCATCTCTACAGCAAAGGAGTCAAGAGTGGCTTCCAGGGGTTTACTTAAAGACTTTCTGACGCTTCCTAAAGAGTCTTACTCAGCACTCACCAATTAGTGGCTTCCTGAAAGGTTAAAGAAGGAAACTGACCCAACACCTTGTGACAAAGTCATTAGGTAATTGTATCAATTCCTTATTTCTGTATGAAGCTCAAGAAGAGGGTAAAACTCATTTAGTCAAACTAACCAAATTAGTTCGATCTCCTAATAAAGTAAAACCAATTTAGATAATCTACTAATTTAAAGAAATTGGGAAACCACAAGTTAAAAGTCTGTAATATGGTATAAATGTCAAAAGCAAGGCTACTTTATTCTTCCTAGTAAGTGAAACAACTTGAAATGGCCAGCTTGGAATTTCCAAAGAGGTGCTGCAGAACCTGATACCACAAAGGGAATGTTCTACACGATATCACTTGATCTATACAACGGTAAAATCCGTGTAGTCTGTGATAGCTATATAATTTTTGCTTCCCTTAATTCAACAGGAATCCCATATTTCATTGTTAGGAGCCGTTTTCTCAGCAAAGAAATTTTTCCTAGATAATTCACAGGTAAACTTGTCAGCCACTGTTATCACAGATACCACGTTACTTGTGTCTCAATCGGTGAGGTTATATTAAAGTCCTATGATTGTTTGAGCATGACTGATAATATCTTAGGGAGACGGAGAATTACTGGAGCAGAACGACAGAGCAATTTGAATTCCCTGGTATGAGCAAGAAATCGGAAAAGGCTGTCATTCATGGAAGAACGAGAGGCCTGCTCAGAGAGACCTGTAGGGGAGATATGAAAGCGTCTCCAGCAGGCACGGGTATCTACAGCCGAGGTAGTGTTGAATGCATGACCTAACGGCCACAGCCCCAGTGAGATTCTTTCCCTGCTCACTTAAGACAAACCAGGAGTCTCTCAAAATGGCTCTGCCACAATATTTTTGTTTTTACCTTTGGAGGATGTATTGCTTTTAGGCCCAGAATGATCTGAAAAGGCTGGTGATGGGAATTTCCACAGCAGGTGGATTTCTGAATCCAACTTGATCCCCGGCTCAGGGTACGTGCAAAGCCAGACTGCCACCTACTGACACGCAGAGGGGGTGGCCTGGCATTGTTCTATTGTTAGGTATAAATAATAAAGGTGCTGCTGATTACCCATGTCCCCTGGACCCCACCTGCCCCTTTAAAAAAATACGATAGGAATGAAGGCGTCCCTGATGTGAGACACGGATCCTATTTTCTTAAATGGAAAAAATGCCTTGCCTAAGCATACATAATATCTGTTGATGGCTCAGAGCCGGAAGAGGAAGTTTGGTATGTTGAGATTGGGCAGGGCAAATATGACTTCAGTTTAAACATCTCCACCTCCTTCCTCTGTATAAGACATGAGGGACAATGTTGCTTGCACCGTTTAACTGAAAACCCCTTGAAGGCAGAAACTGTATCTTACCTAGGTTTCCTTTTTTCTGGGCTGGACTTCATTCCTAGCACGTACTACAGGCTGACAACAGTTTATTAAATGAGCATTGGCGATCCTAATAGGGACAATAATAATAAAATTAAAACCCAACTCAGGAGCTCACAAAAATGAACCAAGATAACCTGGGCTTAAATCTTGCCTTTAACTGTGTACTTTGGGCAGTTTACTTAATCTCTCTGGGTTTCAATTATAATCTTTAAAATGAAGACGATGTGACTTCCCTCACCGGGTCGGCCAATCTATGAGAATTCAGTGCCATGACGTGGATGACTTACTTACCAGAGAGCTTGGCACACAGTGATCCTTCAATAAACAAAAGTTTTTTAAAGAGTAAAAATCGAGCCTGAGTTCCTGTGTGCTGCGTGTTCTCACCCAGGGAGATGGTCGCCTGCTCAGGAGACACTGGCCTCACCTTCCCTGGGCAGTTTAAGAAGGCTCATCCACCGGCCAGCCAGTTGCCTGACCTAACACCTGAGCACAACCTAGAGAGCCATTGCAAAGCAGGTTGGGGGAGGTGGGAGATTAATTGAAGACTTTTATTATTGTTATTTTTAGTTACAAAACTGCAGGGAAACAACTCCTGTCGGAGAGTGCATCTCTTGCTAGAAGGCCGAAACCCAGGTGGGAGGAGGGCTGACCATTAATCAGGAGGAAGCAGGGAAGGAAACGGAGACAGGAAATGTCAACACCAAAATGTCCTCACTCTGGGTCAACCTGAAGGCACACGCCGAGACCAGCATGTTAAAAGCTGGGGGCCCCGCTGCAAACAAAGGCACCGGAGAGGAAGCAGCAAGCAATAGAATGTCAAACCAAAAATAAATCGCTCATGTTTCCCTTCTAAGGCAGAGGGGCCAGCTCCTCTTGTACTTGGCTCGCAAATTCTTGCTGAAACTCTGGGAATCCGTCTTGAAAGAAAATGCTTTCATGTAGATAAGAAATAAAGTTAGATGCCAGAATAGAGGAGGAAGGGAGCACAGCCTCAGGAAACTTTGGTGAGCCTCATTTTCTAGCCTGTGACATGGGCACGAAGCCCCTGCCTTTTCCTCCTTCTAGAGCTGCGGAGAAGACCAATGGATAACCATGGTAACCATGGGCTTGTCATGACTCAGAGGTTTTTTGTTTTTTTTTTTTTTTGACTCTCTTCCTGAGAGGAAGCCTTCATAGGCCCCTCAGGCCCTGGTCAACTGAGGCAGGGCAAACCTGGCCCTCACAGGCTGCCCTCAAGCTCGCCTGATGGTGGAAAGTCACAAGTTTCCAGAAGGATTTGAGTGTTTCACTACAACTTGTAAAGAAAATTTACTTTTCATTTGTCTTTATAGTTATTATTGTTCTTTAAGTTTATTTATTTATTTTGAGAGAGAGAGGGTACACGCACGCAGGAGGGGGAGACAGAGAGGGAAAGAGAGAGAATCCCAAGCAGGCTCCACACTGTCAGTGCAGAGCCTGATGCGGGACTGGATCCCAGAGCTTGAGATCATGACCTGAGCCTAAACCAAGAGTCAGACGCTTAACCGACTGAGCCATCCAGGTGCCCCTCTGTTTGATTTTGTTAAAATTTGGCTTTTCCAGACAAGTATTTCTTTTTTTTTTTAAAGAAATCAATGCTGTTAATATTACAAATTAAGCCCTAAGAGATAAATTAATTAAATAAAGGCTTATGCTAGGATAGGTTTTATCCCTAAAAAATCTTTTACTCCCAATATCATTTTTATCTTTAGCTACTGCATCATGTAGGGGACTGATTAAGAGAACAGGCTTGGAGTCAAACAGATTTGAGTTCAATATCCTCATGATAAGCACTAATTATGTATTATTTGGCAGTTTAACTCATTTATGCCTCAGTTTGCTCATCTGTAAAGTGGGAGAAATAATAGTCTTAGGGTTTGCTGTGAAGACTGAGGCACAATAGGTAACTCTTCAATGTTTATAATGCAACTAAACCACAAAGTTTGAAGGATTTATTCTTTAATGAATTAGTAGATCATATTCATTCATTCAGCATTTATTCCAGACCAACAGGCCATGGGCACAATGTGAAACAATTAATTTCCCAACGTTAGCAAAGCTGGATTTCTCAATCTAGTTGAGAAACATGCGAACAAATGATTGCAATCCCCTGCAATCCACACGGCCCCAGAAGAAAGTTCCAAATTCATCTGGTCTCCCAAGGAGAGTGATCAACTCTGCTCGGTTGGATCTGAGAGTTCACAGAAGTGGAAACTCATACTGGGTCTCAAAAGATGAAAAGGAATTTGCCAGAAAGAGGAAGGGAAGACAAGTAGTACACTATGAACTGGTCATAACGCGGTACAGTATCCTGGGGCAGGTTCCCAATCAGCACACTGAACATAAAGGCCAGAGAAGCAAATTGCAGGAGGTGGGGCTCAGGGACACTGAGGCCAAGTCACAGAACACAGTGTTCCATTCCAGGAGCGCTGGATACGATCTTGTGGGAAATAGGTAGGTTTTGAAAGATTTTAAGCAAGAGAGAAAATCATCAGATAGGATCTTTAGAAGATGAATCCAGCAGCCTAGCGGGCTTGAAGAGATACCTGGGGCAGAGTTCTTGGTTAAGAGCCCATTCTGATAGTTCAGGCCAAACAGAGAGTCCACACTAAGATGAGTTACCACCCGGAGCCAGGGCACAGGTAAGAAAGCATTGCACAGGTGTCATTGGCAAGACACAGAGGCCCTTTGAAATTGTCCGAGGAGAGTGAGAGGGTGTGGGAAAGGAAGGAAAGGAACAGAAGAAGAAATTTTCTAACTGAATGGACCTTTTTTATTTGAGAGAGCGAGCGAGAGGGGGGGAGAGAGAGAGAGAAAGAGAGAGAGAGAGCACGTGCACACATACACAGGAATGGGTGAGGGAGTGGGGGAGGGGCAGAGAGAGAGAGAGAAAGACTCTTAAGCAAGCTCCATGCAGACCCTGACTGGGGGCTCGATCTCACAACCCTGGGATCATGAACTGAGCAGAAATCAAGAGCCAGATGCTCAACCTACGGAGCCAGCCAGGTGCCCCTAACTGAATGGACCTTTTTGAAACAAAGTTCCTGGTGCTGGGAATGTGGAAGTGAACGCCACAGCCCCGGTGTTCAAGAAAACGCGGGCAGGCCAGTGCCCAACACACAACTGAACCACCAATTATTGAGCGTTTGAGTCCTTTACAGGACACACGGCCCTTCCACATCTGCTATCACAACTTTGTTCACGCCACAGCTGCTCCGTCCACCCCGCCAGTCACTCCACAGCAAGGACTTTTATCTCTCCTTAACATCCGAGAAGATGGGCTCGGGAAAATTCAGAGAAGGAACCAAGTAGCGAGGGGTTTGGAAGTGACCTTATTTGGAAACAGGTCCATGTTGCAGACGACCAGCTGAGATGAGGCCGTGCGGGTGGGCACCAACCCCATCTGACCGCGTGGACGCCTGGACAGACAGGCGGACAGGGAGAACTCCATGTGTAGAGTCGGGGGAGATCAGGACGGAGCCCAGGAGCACCCAAGATGGCCAGCGAACAGAGGAAGCGAGAGGAGGCTGGAACAGATTCTCCTGGCAACCGTCTGAGGAAACCTGTCCCGCATCTTTCCAGCCTCCAGAATCGTGAGATGCGCTTCTGTGGTGTGAGCCACCCCACGTGGATACTTTGTTGCCGCAGCCCTAGTGGATAAGCACGCTGGCAAGAAATGAAAAGAAGGTGAAGACCTCAAAGGAAGTTTCGCAACCATTCACAGCAAAAAGAAAGTGTTTTCAATACCACAATCGCACTGCGTTTGCAGCGCGCACACCCTGGGCAGCCGGCAGAGGGCACCCCGGAGCGCCAGGGGGGGTGGGGAGGGGGGAGGCGCAGTGCTCCAGGACGCCAGTGGTGAGTCTCCGTCCTCCACCCAATCAGAGGAAGCTCTGTGAACAGCACACTGCTCCCGCCAGCACCTTCCATGGGAGTTTTGGTGTGTAGTCGGTGGCTCGATTGCAAATGTATAGTGAATACATTTGTATACTGTAAATATAATAAATACGTGGATAGTAGTAGACTGGCTTTTCAAAAAAAAAAGGAAAACATGAGCATATTTATTATAAATTTTAATAATAAATATGTCTCATTCAATTTACAAATAATAATACTGCGTATGTACATTTCTAACCAATTTTATTTTCATGGAACGCTTTTGTGGATTTTTAGCAAACCCTTGCCTCTGTAGCCAACCTACAGCTGCAATTCAACATGACTGGCAAATGGAGTTGCTTCCCAACCCCTACCTCTTTTCCCCAATCAGTGTAGTGTCATTAAATCTGACAGGTGATTTTCTGATTTCTAAATGAAATTTTCCCAGCTCGGGCCGTAAATCAAGCCTAAGCTATAGCGTCTGCTGATTTCCATGGTGTATACAGACTGCACAATGGCCAGTTTCAAGCTACCAACGTATCATCACTGAATGCAGAGTTGGGGAGAGGCACACTGTAGCACACCATTATGCAGCACTTCCACCATATAACGGCAACAGGTGTAAATAACCTCAAGAGCACAGAGAAAGTAAAATGTACTAAAATATTTAGGAACTAAATTTTAAGTATTTTATCTTTGTTTTTAGTATTATTTATTTAATTGTAAGTTTATAGCACTTAATTTTTTTAAACATTTATTTATTTTTGAGAGACAGGGCACGAGCATGGGAGGGACAGAGAGAGAGGGAGACACAGAATCAGAAACAGGCCCCAGGCTCGGAGCCATGAGCACAGAGACCGACGCGGGGCTCAAACTCACAAACTGTGAGATCATGACCTGAACCGAAGTTGGTCACTGAGCCACCCAGGCGCCTCATACGGCACTTAATTGTTTATAATGGCTGTTTAACAACTGGCTCCCAAAATTCCTGAAAATGTAACAATTAGCTCTGCCAGACTGGTGCAAGCCAGTACCATCACATCCCTGCGCATGTCGAATACCTACATTCGGATTTTCCCATCAGATGAATACAAGCGTTTCCAAGCTGTACCCTGAAATGGGAATAGTTGCACCTGATGCAATATTTCTCTTTTCCTCCACCACCCCTACTCTAAGATCCAACCCATGGAATTCAGCATTACCCTTCATCAAGTCATGAATGTTTGTTATATTCCTCTCAGGTACACTGAACTATAAGGTCAAGGCCATTGTTGCACAGTGTCACACATGCAGTAGTTGTTCAGCAAGTATTTGCAGCACGAGTGGCCTGAAATTATTCCATGGTATTCCAAGTGATCCTAAGTCTTCTTAGGGTACGTGACAATTTTCCTTCAGCCCCTTTCCTGCTGAATCTATGGACAAAATGGCATAAAACCAAACAGATCAAATGAATTGGGCCCACAGAAATTCTTGTCTTCATGTCCCCCTCTCCTAGTTGTTAAATCATGGCTGTTTGGCAAGCGAGGGCCCCAGGCAGAACTGTCTGAATGTAACCCTAAGGGCTCTCTCTGGACGGCCTGGACTACAAGATAGCTGGAATCAGAAGGGGCGGCATCCAAGCTTAGCTTTCCATGAGACAAGTAACTTCTTCCCTCTAGAAGGAGGCCCCAAGGTCTGTAGGTGCTGGGCAGCTAATGCCCCCAGACAACTCCTACCTGTAATTGGCAGCCCCAATCCAGGCTACTGCTGCCACGAAATCTGTGTATTCCCCACTGGTATGGGAACTTTCTCTTTTTAACTGCCATCAAAAAAAAAAAAAAAAAAAGAGGATTCCCATTGAGTGGTGGGGTTCAACCACTGGAAGAAAGGACCACACTAAGGGTACCCCAGTGCCCCAGCCCAGCACACCTCTCTGAGAGGATGAATCAGTAGACCAGTACCTTCTCTTCCCTCGATGACCTGTGGCCTGTGTTAGTTTTTCACTTTCCCAATAGAGCCTGCATCACAGCCCAAACTGGGTGACACTGTAGAATTTGCATCAATCCAGATGGGACTCACCTGGCAGAACAGGTAAAGTCCTAGCAAGAACCCTCCTTCAGGACAGGTGGCCTGCCATGTTCCACATCAACCGAGGATCCACATGTAGTACTGAAGGAAAGCGAGAGAGATGGAATCAGGGAACCTGGAGCCCAGCAGTCCCCAAAATAGATGTGTGATCTGAAATGAATGTTCTAGGTCCCTATTCTTGCAAATTGGGTTATCACTGAATTTCCGATGAACGCACAAGCTGAAAAACAAAAGACAGTCAAAACAAAAGCCTAAGTTCCCCTTGATGCCACGAAGCCCGCTGAGCTACAGAACTTAAGTGACATATGATCTTCACTGGTGAGTTCTTATTGATGCCCAGGTGGGAACAGTTTCACCAGATGTCATGGAAAACGAGTATGTAACAAACAAATGGTGAAAGGTAGTCTTAGTTCACTGAAATCTCTGCTGATAATCCGATAAAAAGGAGGAAGGTCCCCCCAAAGACAGTAAGACTACATGCCAGAAGATCTTGCCTTTGTAGGTCTTTTCTGATCATTGTATAAAAGAATATCCAAGGTCATCAGTGAGATGCAGTGGATGGCCACCTTCACACATACAAGGCAAACAGGAACTCTAGACATTGCTGCTTGACATTCCGAAAAATATTTGGAGACAATTTCTGGGGCACCACGTGGTCAGACCACATTCAAAGAATAACAAGTCCTTCATTCGCCTGTTCCAAGAGTTCAAGGGCTGTACAGAAGAGAAGTGATCAAAGTCCAAAGAAACTCAGACTCTATTTTATGTCATTCTCTGGGTGCCTGATGCAAGTAGACAGAACAGTACATTGCAGAGGGGCAGGAAAATGAAACCGGGCTTCGCCTCTTTGCAGTACAGCTCAACAGTGGTGAGCTTAATGGGCGGAATGTCTTTCCAGCCCCACGGCCACCCTACGACTAGTCCTGAGACGGCAGGCTGCTCATGGACTGATTGACTGTGACGGTGTCATCAGGGTACATTGGACAGCAATAGCCACCACTTGGTCAAATGTGGCAGCACGCCTATGCCCACTTAAAATACTGCGGTCAAGGGGCACCTGGGTGGCTCAGTGGGTTAAGTGTCCAACTCTTGGTTTCGACTCAGGTCATGGTCTGGTGGTTCGTGAGTTCGAGCCCTGCATCGGGCTCTGAATTGACAGTGTGGAACCTGCTTGGGATTCTCTCTCTCTCTCTCTCTCTCTCTCTCTCTGCCCCTTCTCGGCTTGCTCTTTCTCCCTCTCTGTCAAAAAATAAACATAAAAATAAACTTAAAAAAAAAGTCAGGTCAAGGTATTTCTCTTCTTGGAAGTCACAATGATGCCACCAAACAGAGAACAAAATCCTTGCTTCTCAGGATCTAGGTTGGACTGTCGAGGACCACCCAGGCCACGAAAGATCCTTCTACCCTCAGACAAGCAAGTGAACAAATAAAATCCCAGCTCACTCAGGTTGTTCTAAAAGCCACTTGGAAAACACCGAACTGTTCTGGGCAGTAAACCAGTTTCATGAAGATGTTACAGGGATCGTTGCACTTATGTGTCTGGAGGGCTTCTGAGCCACGCATGGGGGAGTCATCCATTATCAGCACCATTATTTTTATAACCAATAAAGTGATCCTTCTTGAAATTGCTTCAGGATCATTAACATTGAAAGAATACAAATCTGAGACCTCAATATTATGGTTCCTTTTTCCCCACACGTGATATCTTTTCTTATGTCGGAAATCACATTTTGGTTGAGACAATCAAGTAATTACCAATAGCACGAAGGAAGCCAGCATGAACACCGAAGCATGGCACCCCAGGCTGCCGACACATGCCCGTACTCACACTAACCCTGTTGAGAAGATCCCTTTTGAACACGGGGAAAGACAGGGGTCATGGCAGCCATAGCCACAGAAGCTGGCTATAATAAATGCTGTCAAGAAACTGTATGCAATACTGACATTAATTGTGATGGAAGAGATGTGCCTGCCGTTTCTGCCTACGGACTCACAGATGTTTCCTGTGTGCTCCCTGAACCCCAGAGCCCTGTCTGCGAGATGAGAGGTCACTGCAAAACCCAAACATTAATAGCTTGGTTTGGATGGAAAATCTGACTTTGGCAGATTTTCTATAACCTATTTATTCATTGCACATTGACCTTCTACCTGACACTATTGTTTCTGTATACAACATTACAACACAGACATTCTTATGATATAACACTAAGTGAACAAAGGCAGCAACCTGCATACACACAAGGTTCACCTCTGTACAGCTCACGTCCACCCAACCACTACCTACAGCATTTGTACTGAACAATCCCTATCTTTATTTGAAACACTGGAACTAGGTCGTTTCTTTCCCTTAAAAAAAAAAAAAAACCAACATATTTTTTTTCCAGGCTGGGATACTTATTCTTCACCCTTTCATCTACCACATAATAAGCGTGAAAGCTATGCTTATCTTGGGGATATAAGATAATTCTTGGAGGGCTCTGAAACCCACCAAGTGTGAAGCATCTGAGATTTTTTAAAGATATTCATATTGCGGGTTCTTCGTATTCAAACCTAAAGCATAAGTAAATGGTTTCAAGGTGGACAATATACCACTGATTACCGAGCCCCAAATTAACATTCACGTTACACTGCTAAGATGATACACCTGCTTTTGCTTACCAGTGAGTTTAATTTCTCTAATAACCACAAATTGGCAGATTATGACTTGCATAGTCTTTGAATTTCAGTGTTTTGAAGCCAGCCTACCTGTGTTTTAACAGCCGTGCCAGTGTCTCCAGATCTAATCATCGAACCATAGTGGCAAATGCAAAAAAGCCTCATGATTCAGCAGTTATAAATGCCAATAAAACTAACGTATGTAAGAAGTTGCACTGAGAGAAATTATTTTTAATTTTACTTAGCATTTTAAGACAATGCTAGAAGAAATGTCAGTAGTCGGTGCACAGCTGATTATAAGGATTCAAGTTCAGATGTGACTGGCTCTAAACCCTGTCGTCTTTACTACAGAGACATTTCCAGAAAGGTCTGTCCACTGACCTTTTCATAACTTGTCTTTTTTTTTTATTGTTCATTTATTTATTTTGAGAGAGAGAGAGAGAGAGAAAGAGAGAATAAGCAGGGGAGGGGCAGAGAGAGAGGGAGAAAGAGAATCCCAAGCAGGCTCCAGGCTCAATCCTATGAACCTTGAGATCATGACCTGAGCCAAAATCAATCAAAATCAAGAGTCAGACCCTTAAATGACTAAACCACCAGGGACCCCCCCATAACCTGTCTTTTAATAAAATCTCTCCAAAAGGCCTGGTGTCTTCCACATAGAGGAGACATAAGACAATTCTGAGGTGGGAAGATCTTGAAACAAGACTTGGGGCTGGTCTGCCAAAGGGATTCCAGAATGTTCCTTCCCCAAGCAGGGTCATCACATGCCATCTGGTGTTCTGGAATATTAAGGGCACATGACAAGTTATTTGATAATGAAAAGCCTGCATTTTAAGGGTTTAGAGGATGTTCATGTGAGAAACTCTTCCATAAAGAAGATCATCTGTCCTGGTTTTGATTTCACACTATAGGATTCTAAGGTGGTACCAAGTGGGGGAGACTGGGTGAAGTGTACATGGGACCTTTGTGTACTATGTATGCAACTTCTGTGAATCTATCGTTATTACAAAGTTTAAAGTTACAAAAAAAAAAAAAAGGAGAAACACATGTTTCCTAAGGTCAGAGGTAGAAGAGGTTCCCCTCAAACCCCTACCTTCTACCTTCCCATTTTCTTGCTGATCCTGGAGCCGTGACCCCCAGAGAGGGCTGGAGGCCCCCTGGTGTGGAATTTGGAATTCAGAGTCAGGGGGCTGGGCTGTGGCGCTGGCTCTCCCACTAACCGCCTGTGTTACTTGGCTTCTGTATCTATTTCTTTCTCTGTAAAATGTGTCTCCTTTTCAGAAACCACCACCTCCAGATTCAGTGAGAGCCTGACAGTTCACTGAGATGTGAAGGCCCAGGTAGCCTATAAAGTAACATACAAACATTGGTTTTCCTGACAATTATTTCCATCAGATGTGGCCCAAGGAACATGTGGGAGACCAGCGAGACCAGCGGCCCCTTCCATGGGCCTCAAGTCTCAGTGTGACACAGCAGATGATGGGCTCCTGGCCTGTACCTTGGCCTCTTACCCTCTCTACAAGCTTCACCACGGCCTTTGCTCCAAAGAAGCAACTCCGTTCCCCTTCAATATAAACAGCTTCTTGCAGTTGCTCTCCTCACACTCCAAAGCCCCCTGGCTGTTGTATTGCCTGACACAAGTCACAGTGGACCTGTCATCAGCTGCCACTCAGAGCAACTTCCCAGGCTGCTTTCCACGGCTGGCAGTGGGAGGTGTTCATCTTGCCCTGGCATGTCCAGAAGAGCTGGGCAGTGGCACTGAGCACAGAGTCTGAAGTGCCCAGGTGCAAGAAGTCTGGGTATTCTTTCCCCATTGAAAGCTGAAGACCAGCATGATGGCATGGGCCTTGCCTTTGACCTTGAACACACATGAGTCCTAGAAGCATGCTTGGGACTTCTTGATTTTCTGCTCTAAACAGCAGCAACCTGGAAAGCTCTCCCTTCTGCTCATGCCAGTGCACTGGCTGAGTTTACTCAGGAAAACAGATGCCACGCTATCTATGTATCCCACACATAATAAAAATCAAGGGAAGGGACGTATTGGTGTAATTGCTGGTCTAAAGCTGTGGCTCTCTAAGTCTGGTGTGGAGACTAGCAGCATCTGCACCACCTGGAGAGTTATTGGAAATTGGAATTTGGAGGCCATACCCAAATTCAGACCTACTGAATCAGTTACTCTGGGAGTAGAGCCCAGTAAGCTGTGCTCTAACAAGCATTCCAGATACTTCTGGTGCGGCTGAAGTTTGAGGACTGCTGCCCCCAAGCTTTCTGGGAAGTTGCTTGGTTCTGACCTCTGCCTACAACAGCTTTCCAAGTCCCACATGCTTGCCTCTCTTTGGTAAATTCTACCCCAGGACCATTCAGGGCGAGGAGATCCTGAGAACCATGATTCCCAGCTTCTCCTCTGCACAGAAATTCCTACCCAGTGGTGGTAGTGGTGCCAAAGCATACCCAGACCACACAGACTGGTGATAACACACCCCTGGAGGTTCAGGCCATGGTGGCAAGCACTCAGGCAACAGGTCATGTGCCAGGGACCTACCCTTATGGTCTTGCCAAGACACAGCCTCAAAGACCACCATCAGACATCTCTTCCTGGGGACACTCGATAGTCCTGGCTTGCTTTTGTAACATGTTTACTGTCCAAGGCTTTAAAAGGATGGACTATGTGCCCCAGGAACTTCCCTGAGAGTTTTATGTACAGAAGTCCTTGGGGTCCAAGTGTGTAGTACTCAAGTGACACCAAAGGTATACATCAGAGACAGAACTTGAGCCCAAGTAGTTAACAGAGAGCTCAAAGGAGTGCCCCGGGGGGTTAAGAGGTAATGGGCTACCAACACTCCAGCTCATCTTTCCCTTTTTTTTTTATTAAAAAAAAATAGCTTACATGCAGATGCAAATACCACAGGATTTAACAGTCACTAACATCTTATGTATGCATTAGTATATTGTATCTGTTTCCTAACTGGCATAAGGGCATTTGACAGCCCTGGACAACAATGGGGAAGTGGGGGGCAAAGGAAAAGCAGATGAGAGGAAGGTGTCAAAGCATACATCATTGGCTGGAGACAATCAAGAGACTGCTCAGAGATCTCATCTACTAAAAACTTCAGATATTTGGGGGCACCCACCATGAGCCTGGCACCACGTTAGACCCCCAAAACATAAGAAGAATAAGACACACTCCTTCTTTTCAACGAGTTTACATTCCAGTAGCCAGAGAGACATAAAACAAAAAATGTAAAAACAACATACCATAAACAAAAAACGTGTAAAAACAACCTAACAAGCGCTATGGTTAAGGCGTGGATGGCTTGTAATGTGGTCATTGGAGAGTGAAAGCAGTGCTACTCTGGGGTATGCTGGGGATCCTCCATTTCCCTTTCTGCATCTGCTTTCAGCACTTCTGTACTCTGCAGGTGGGCTGGCTATGGTAGCCCTCCTCCAAGATGGCACTCAACGATGTCCACACCCTGGATTTTTGTGCCTGTGAAACCTCTGCCACATTATATTGGGATGGATGGATGTCAGATGTGACGATATGTGACCTTCAAGGTTAAGTCATGAAAAAAATGCAGCTTCTCCAATTGGATTTTCTCCCGGTCCTGGATCATCTGTTCTGGAGGAGGCAGGCAGCCATGTCATGGGGGTACACAGGTAACTTTATGGAGCAGCTCATATGAGGAGGAACTAGGGCCTCCAGCCAACAGCTGTGTGAGTATGTGACTTTGGAAACAAGTTCTCCAGCCTTCAGATAGCCACAGCTTCAGCTGACTCCTGAAATGCAACTTCATGAGAGACCCTGAACCAGAATCCGCTAAGCCTCTCCAGGATCCCTGTTCCACAGAGGCTCTAAGACAATGTTTGGTATTTTAAGCTACTAAATTTTGGAGTGATTTGTTACACAGCAATGTATAACTAATACATCAGGCTATGTGGAATGGCAACGACAGGCTCCCTTGTCCTCTGACTTCTGGTTGGGTTCAGCTATGGGGGCTATAAAGGGAGAGTTAAGGTAGAAAGCTAAGTGAAGTAGAGAATTTGCTTCCCAGGCTTCCGTCCTAGTGAGGTCACTGAGTTTTGGCTATGAAAGTCTCAGGTCCTATTTTGTGTTTATCCCCATAGAGCAGCTACTGTTGCCAGGTCCTAGTGACCATACCCTTCCCTTGCCCTTTCAGGCCCTGATGTTACGAGGTCCCCCCATCCCACAATCTCTTTACCCCATACCCTGCCCATGCCTTTGTAAACAGTCCCTTTATAAACTCTCTGCAAATTACCCAGTTTGACTACGCACCTGTTTCCTGCTGAAACCATGACTAATACCAGCAGTTAGAATCTGGACGGCTCAAAAGCGGTGCTATTTGACCAGAGTCTGGAAGGAGGAGTGTAACCCCGTCAAAAAGAAAAGGAAGGGCAACACGTCCTCACACCAATAACCAGGAGCAAGTGAAAGATCTCACTCCAATAGCTTTATGACTGTACTTGCTCAGTTCTGTGGGGCGCTGTTCACGCTGTATTGTGTGTGGATGGCCTCTTGACTTCTGCAGTGGGGTCATAACCATAGGGGTCAACGTCAGTCCACACGCACAGGTGCGTATGAAATCTTATTTCCTAAATTTCTGACAATCCAGTCTCTATTTCTGCTTCAAACAACCCATTCGGTAGGTTGACAGAAACTTCTTCATCTGCTCTTCTGTTTTCTAGGATGGTATTTTTCAGTTAACATTTCAAAAACACCCAGCTACATTCAGTATCACTGTATTTCTTTGCAGTACACGAGTTCAGTCTTTGTTATATTTCAGGGTAGATTAGACTGGGGTTCAGAGTGGCCTATGGAAAGAAGTTCTGGCAAGCAGCTGATTAGGCTGCAGGGGCACATTTAATCTCAGTAAGAGAGCAAATAATTTTTAAGGACTTTAGCCCGTCAACTGTTTGCATGCAAATAGGATTGCTAATTATAAATGAGTTTTATCTGCTCAATACAGCAGCTCAGCATGTCTTCCAAGTGGAAGTTTTCGGTCAGAACTTTGTGGGAACTGTGTGCGCAGCTGTTTGCATTTAAAATATACTTCTTTAAAAACTGACTCAGATTCGCTGTGGTAACTAATTTACATTGACCTTCCACCCAATTAGTGCCCATCAAGCTTAACCACAGCGATGACAGCAGTGATGGCAAAAAACGGGCCAAAAGCATTAGAATATAATCTCTAGGATCAATGAGGCACATTGTGAAAATCTTTTCAAATCCAGATTATGAAAAACCCTTGAAATAACTCATTAAAATAAGAAATGTCCACCCATTCAACCAGCTGAACTGAAGAATTTACCTAATAAGGTCACGGGCTATAACACTGCAGACCCGGGAAGCAGGATGGAAAAGACCCCTGAATCACAAAGGCCCAACTGAAGCCAAAATTAAATATGCTGATCCTTGCTTTTGACCTGAGAGAAGATGTAGAAATGCTGCCACTAACTATTGATTAAGCATCTGCCTGGAACTTCCTTATTTCTTTCTCTGCTTTCACAGAACACCTGCTGGGGAAGCACGCAAAATTGCAAGCTCACTGGAAACTAGGACATGAACTAATCTTTACATCCTAGTATACGAACCCCAAGTGTCCATCATAAACGTGAACTGACAGGTGAGCCACAGGAAATAGGGCTATGTTTTTCTTCCTGGCAAGCTATGCTAAGAAAAGCACCTGTACTATGTGCATCCAAGGTACAAGAACGGTTCTGTATTCGTTCCTGTTATCCTATCCTTGTTAGGCTAGGAGCTCCCTGCAGTGCTACCAATTGGAGGAGAAAGAAGGATACCATCCTCCATTGTTCTGGAAAGAGCCATCCATGATCACTCCATCCATCCAGGTTCTTGGGAGATGGCGATATCATGCAGCAGGTGTACACACACTGACATGGTTCGCGAACCCTATGTCTCACTCTTTTGTTTTGAAAATGGTCTTTGTGTCATGTAGCAGTCCAGATTAGGTGAGGGTATGCTGGGGGGACATCCTCCAAATCTCCATGGCTTCTAACAAACACTTATCTCTCACTTGCATGACATGCTTCTCACTGTTGTCTAAGGGCTCTATCCCCAGTCATCTCCACACTGTGACCCGAGCTGATGGAACAGCCCACCCTCAGGAATGCTGCCCGGCCCTGTACCAAATAACACACTGATTCTTGAAGCTTCTGTTCATATTTCGTTCACCAAAATGGGTCACTGGAACATGGCTGGGTTCAATCCCACCCTATGAATGAAAGAATAAAAGTCAGAATATGTGTGAAGACGCAGTCCTATGACCCTTTGGAAAGGTCTATATATGCCTGCTTGGGGGGGGGGGGGGGGGGAGGTAGTCAGAAAGGTAGAGACGTGAAAGGAAACAGAAGTAAAGAAGTAAATAAAACAGGGGCACCTGGTAGCTCAATCAGTTAAGTGTCCAACTCGATTCTGGTTGAGGTCATGATCTCACAGTTCATGGGATCGAGCCCGTGTCGGACTCAGCGCTGACTGTGCAGGGCCTGCTCTCCCTCTCTCTCTCTGCCCCTACACTGCCTCTCTCTCTCTTTCAAAATAAATAAATTAGCAAACATTTTCTTAAAAGTAAGTAAAACAAAGAGCAGATTAGATATGAGAAAATGTGCTGAGAAAAGAAGGAATTTGTGGGGATGATTTTTCATCATTCATATGACCTATATTTAGATTTCTGACAGTTGCATATGCACCGGCAATTTCTCTTCTCACCTTCCCCTTACTTTGGCTCTTCAACTGATAAAGAGTGACAGGCAGAGGGGGTGATAAGCTGACAAGACATAAGTGTGTGCGTGTGTGTGTGTGTGTTTGCCTGTGTGCATGAAATGTGTTTGCTGGTATAAAGAGCTGTCATATGAGGCAAGTGGTTTTATTAATCGTACAAGAAAGCGACCAGGCGAGAGGTGTCTGAGAATCAGTGGTGGCAGCACATGGCCCTATTTTGGCGATTCCAAGCATCCCCGCCCTGTTGCACCAGGAGCTCGTTGGCTAAAGGAGGTGGAAAGTGTTGGAGATGCTGCAGAATATGTTCAGTACACCGAAATGTGTGAGCCAAAAACTAGCTCCGGCCTGAGGATGGTGCTCAGATTTGGGAAAGAAGTGGATGCCCCAGACACAGAGCCTCCTACTGAATAAGAACCTAAGATATATTAAATACATTTTTGAAAAATCCAGCGATAAAGGATGAGCTATTCCATAAAAAGGGCTGAGATCAGGAGGTTTGGGGGGAATAAAAATTCATTTAGGTACTTGCTTCAGTACCTCATTCACTAATAAAATTCTAGCTGCACTGGGGAGACAAGAATTTCAATTAAATCGCTAGAAGAAAAACTTAGAAGAAAATGTAGCTAAATACTTATGTAGTATTTGGATGGGAAGGACTTTTTTAAATCTTTCTTAATCTTTATTTATTTTTGAGAGAGAAAGAGAGAGAGAGAGAACGGGGGAAGGGCAAGGAGAGGGAGACACAGAATCCAAAGCAGGCTCCAGGCTCTGAGCTGTCAGCACAGAGCCCAATGCGGGGCTTGAACTCACGAACCGTGAGATCATGACCTGAGCTGAAGTCAGAAGCCCAACCGGCTAAACCACCCATGTGCCCCTGGATGGGAAGGACTTTTTAAACATAAAAGCTGTAGGAAGATACTTTCAAAAGAAAAGACTGATAGATTTGACTACATATGACTTTAACTTGTTTGTCAAGAAATCAGAACTATAAAGTGTGTCAAACTGGGGAAAAGCCTGATGCCAAATGTGATAGGCAACAAGGTCATATCCTCAATATAGTGACTAGATTTATCCTCTTGTGTAAAGCAACCAAAAAAACTAAACAAATTATATAAAAATAATAGTTTAACCTAATCCACTGAATATCAGACAACAGGGGATACCAGTGATCTCTGAGAGATGGGACAGAAGCAAGATAAACCTCATAGTTTCCCAGGTTCCTGCCTTGGGAGAGTGTCCAGGGGGAGGGGTCACAAGGAGAGTCCAGCAGTCTCCCTAAATTGAGAAGACTGAGCTGGGCGTCTAAGAAGACCAAGCAGCTAGAATTTGCAGAATGGAAACAGCAGAGAAGAGGGCGCCACACAGAGAGAGAACGCCGGAGATCAGCTGAGGGTCTCCTGATCCATTCAGCACACAGCCGTAAGGACACCAGCTGAGGCTGGGGACAGACTCACCCGAGAGGGTTAGAGGGAACACGTACTCAACATTCACACAGGGCTGGCCAAAATGTGTTTCCACCAGCCAGATCGGAAAGCCTCACAGGCACTGAGATAGAATATTCAGGAGCATCTTGCTCTCTGTTAAGGGGCAAAGTTAACCCTACACCAGTGGTTCTCAATCATGGGTGAATTTTTCCCCCAGGATACATTTGGCAAAGCCTCTAGACACTTTTTATTGTTACAACTTAATGGGTGCTGGTATCTGGTGGGTTGAAGTCAGGGATGGCACTAAATGTCCTAAAAACAAAAAACAAAAGATTCTTCACTCCAGAATAGCAATAATGCGAAGAATCAGAAATATCCTAGACTGAAAGCTTCAGACTACTTCCAAGTAACTATGTCCCAGAATAAAGCTCACAAATATTGATAGGAATCAAAGAGATCAAACTCACAACATCTGGCATCCAGTAAAAATTTACCAGGCATGAAAAGAAATAGAAAAATATAATCCGCGATGAGGAGAAAAATCAGTCTCTCACAACGGACCCAGAGCTAACAGAGCTATACTCAGCAGACAAGATCACTTGAACGGGCATTATAACTGGACTCCATACATTCAAAAGTGAAGTAGAAACCAAAAAAGACTCCAACTGAACACCTGGAGATGAAAAATGCAATTTCTGAGATGAAAACTCACCAGAAGGGATTAACAGCAAGATTTTGCAAACTCAAGATTAGTAAACTTGAAGAAGTAGCAACAGAAACTACCCAAAAACAAGACGCAGGAAAAAGAAAAAACTTAAAAATGAGCTCAGTATTAGTGAGTTGTGGATCAATTTTAAGTAGCCTAATATGGGCTTAACTGAAGTCTCCAAAGTGGGAGAAAAACAGAAAAAAAATCAGAAGAAACAATAGCCAAAAATTTTCAGAAATTAATGAACGCTATAAACCTACATGTCCAAGTTCAATGAACCCCAAGCTTAATAAACATGAAAAAAACGACAAGGAGCATCCTAATCAAATTGCTTAAAACAAGCAATAAATCAAAAAGCTTAAAAGCAATCAGAGAGAAAAAACCACGTAAGGATAGATGAACAAAGATGCTGACGGCAAAAAATTTCTCATCAAAACCAATGCAAGCAAAAAATCACTGGAATGACATCATTAATGTACTCCACCCTCCTCCAGATCCTATCAACTCGGAATTCTATACCCAAGGAAACATCTTTCAAACATTCAGGTTTAAACAGAGGCTCTTTTCAGACATACAAAGTCTGAATGAATTTGTCAAGTAGACCCACACAATGTGAAATGCGAAAGAGTCCTTGGGGCAGACGGGAGATGTAGATCTGTAGAATTACAGATCTACACAAAGGAATGAGGAGTGCCGAGATCATAACCTCAGGGTGCTCTGTGACTTGTCTCCACGCTCTAAGGATCCGAGTCTCCAAGAGGTTCTCTTGAACTGCAAAGTGTGTGTTAGGGGCATCGGCTGGGGGTCCTATAGAAATATGTGCGCCAGTACCATTCCAAGTCAAGCTCATTGCTGACCCGTTCCAGTGCATTAGGGAAAAAGGAAACATACATGCTCCAGGGTGATGTGATGACAGTGCCCAGTGAAGGGCACATTTTTTCCTACAGCAGATGAGTAATAGGTTTCTTGCAATTTATCATCCTAGTCTTTCTTCAAGAGATATTTTTGGTAAAGGTTAGAATAAAGGTTTGTTGTGTTTTGTTTTGTTTTTTAATTCTGAGACTATAACAAGTCAAATATTCCATGATTCCTCCATGGCCAGCCAATCAAGAGACCCATCTAGGCTGGGTAAATTTAAGAGCCACATTGTAATTTGATTCATTGTGCATTGATTCATTCCGCAAATAGTTAATTCACTTGACAAATATTTATTGAGCACCTTCTGTATACTAGGCATTACGCCAGGGCTGTGGCTACAATAGTGAATAAAAAAGACATAGTCCCTGATCTTTTGGTGCTTATTTACTTAAGATCCTATTGATTTCTGACCTTCACAGATTTACTACATCTTTAAAAAGCACACCAGATGGGTGAAGTATATGATGTCTTTTAAATGGCTATCAACCCCATCCCCCTTGCCTCAAAATTTCTCACCATCTCAACTTCCTCATGCCTAATTACCCACCACCCCTCTGTCCTCAGGCTTTGTCCTCTGTACAAGCATCCACATACCAGAGTGGAGGTTATTAGGGAAAGAGGAGCATCTCAAGCCCAATCATGTTCACCTTCATCTGTAAGAACATAACAGTGCCTTCTTTGTTGTGATCAGATTCTGATGAGGAGGCATCTGGACTGAGGGGCCCCAAGGACACTGAGATGCTGGAGGCTCATGGACAGAGGGGAGAGGCCACAGAGTGGAGAGGCTAGAACTAAAGAGAGCCTCAATTCTGTCCAGTGCTGGATACGTGCCAGGACAGACTAGTAAGTCTAAGTATATCCACATCAGTACCAGATGTTCACCAGGTAACATCTGATGTCTCCCATCAGCCCCCTTGCTCTTCCACAGCAATAGCTCAGTCCACCATTTTCCCTAAAGTTGGTCACAAATGTTCCATGCTTGACCAGCAGACACTTATCTCATGTCACTTTCTCATGTTTAATTTTTGGCTATCCCAATAAATAGCAACTTTCTTGAGGGTGTGAGCTCTGTCTTCCCACATCTTTATGGAAGGCAGCCCGACGAAGGGCAAAAAACAATGAAGTGATTTAAAGTTGTCCCCTGCCATTTGGTGTGTAACCTTGGTGAGCCTACACTTCTATCTATAAAGTGGAAATTCTTCTTTGCTGGGTTATTATGGGAATCCAATGACTTGATAAACGAGAAGAGTTTTATAAATTCCCAAGAAGCTTACCACTATTTTTTCCATATAATAGTAACAGTAATAATTAGCATTTTGTTTGATGCCAGATACTCTTACAAATACTTTACATGATAACCCTATAAGGTTGGTAGCATTGTTATCTTCATTTTCAGATAAGAAAAGTGAAAAAGAGGTTGAATATGTTGCCCAAGGAAGGTCCTACAAGAAGCCAACAGCAGAAGACGTACTTCTTTTATTTACTACTTTTCTTTGATTTTTCTTTGTGCCTAGGAGAGTGTATCACACATAATGCATACAATGTAAACACTGATTATGTAGTTGAGCCTATTTATTGTTCATGTAGGGAAACAGAACTATCATTCCCTTTGTGGGTTCCCCGGCTGTAATGGGCTTTTACTAAGTGTTTACGTTTAAAGAACATAATGTACCCTGAGGTTTACCAGAAGTCCTGCAGTTCTCTGCTCTGTGCAACGGAGTGTGACCATACTTGAGGCCAGGCAGCATTAACTTTTGCCTTTCAAGCTGTTCACTCTTTGTCACTAGTTGTAAGTCTCCCTGGTAGCTAGTACTTAAAACCTCTCTGACTGCCTAGCTCCTGAGCGTCTCACACCGGAAATTGTTGGGGGCAGTAGTCTCACAGGGTGATGCCTGGATGGACCTCCTGCATCTCAGTGTCTGCCAGCTCGTGATGGCCCTGAGGTGCTTTATTCACCAGGAATACAACACTGCTCCTTCCCAGCTTTATCTCCCCTTCGCCCTTGAACACAGATTTGTGGTTTCCAAGTTGCAGTATTTACCACGATCCTCAAAGATATTTATCGTTTTTATCTGCAGGTGAAGGCTCTGGGGCCAAGAAGCCAAATATAAACTGTGTCTGTCTCTTTGCAGGCTCGACTTCAAAATGAACACAAAACCAGCCTGTTTCTCCTTGTCTTCCCCTGACAGCTCACACAGATTTAAAGCAACCTTCTCATCCCCCCTAAAATAATGCCCCCCCAAAATTAGGATTTCAGAATTCGTATTTTACATGTGAAGAATCAGATGGCCAGGGAGGGTAGGGGTGTGACTTTTCCAAGATCAAAGGCTGGTTTGTAGCAGAGGCTGGTGAGATCCCAGACGTTCTGAATTCCCAGCACACTGTGCTCTGTTGCCCCAAAGATCTTACTTGGCCCTAACCTGGAAGCAAGGACCGCATGTGCCCAGTGGGCCCAGGTCTTCGGTGATCGACCCTCTAATGATGGGGGAATGGAGCTTTCCATTCCATTTCCCCGCCTCCAACCCTCTCCAAGGATTACAGGTGACCCTGAGGAGACAAAACGGGGCTTTTCAAAATCCTGTTGCCCTGACATTTTCAATCATTTCTGTGTATTAAAAATTTGAACATTACAGAGAGTCAACAGCTTAAAATCTCTCCCAGCTAATCAGACCGTCCAAGCAGCAATGAAGCTAGAGAAGCAAAGGGTGGAGCATTAATCTGTCTGTGTCAAGCTCAGGGTATTTTCTCACTCACCACTGGCCACAGAGGTTTGGGCCTTTCCAGTTCTCATCTTGAAAACATCCTATGGGATTGTATTAAAGGCACCAGCAGACTTGTGTTTTGCTTGGCACGTCAAGCTGCCCGGAAGTAGCCCTGGACATCACCCTGGATGGTTGGACCGTGAGCTCTGGCTGGTTTGATCCCCTCCGCTCTGGTTTCTTGTGAGAACTCATTGTCTGCGTCAAGTCTTACAGCATCAGCCCTGGCGTGCCAGCCAGGGCAGCCACACAGAGCCAAGCGTACATCTGTCTCACCAGCTCTCCTATTCGTGCCAAGAAATTCTCAGCTCAGCCTGTGATGCCCAAGAAGTTTCAGGGTTCTTGGAGCATCTAAAGAGGAGGGAGCAAACAGAAAATAAAAAACAGTGGCAACCGCTAAGCCAGTGAAGAGCATGCGGGTGAGGGCGCCGAGAAACCTCTCTGACAGCCTTGGCTAGCACCCTCCTCTACACCTCAGACGCCACATCCTGCCGGGCATTTGATTGAATCTGTGCTGCAGACAGACAGACAGGCTCCACTGTGAAGAAGGTGGTGGTCCTTTTTACCTCCTGGCTTTAGAGGCACCCCCTCTGTTCTGCTCCACAGGTTTCCATTTTAAATTAGCACTAAATGAAACAGAATTAAAATATGATGAAGTAGCCTTTGGGTGACTCTGCTTTGCATTTAAATCCTGGTAAAACATTGTGATTCCAAATGCTGAACGACTTTCTAGTTCAAAGAATAATTTGAGTTTGAGGATAAGAGTGGTTTTTAGAGCTTCTTTGAAGGAAAGAAAAAAGGACTGCTAAATTCAACAAGAAAGGATGTGAGGAGTTGAGGAGGAAAGTCTACTACAGCTAAATAGCCACTGGTATCTTGCCTCTGACTCCATTTATGACCAGGGAGGAATCTGAAGGCTGGGTTTGACCTTTCTTTGGAGTTGAAGACAGTTAGCAATTTAGCTGTAGCCTTCACACTGGGCCTGTCTGGTACCTTCCATCTCTGTGATATGTGACCATAAAACCAAATCAGATTGGATGCGGACCAAGAGTTTTTGGAGATTAAGAAGCCATCTTGCCCAATTTCCTCAACCATCCCTCCAACCACCTTTACTGAAGCTCAGAAAGGTTAGGTAAGTTGCCCAAGATTGCCCTGCTGGGCGACAACAGACTGACTGCCACCACTCACCCGGCCCTGGTGGTACGTCCATTCTCTCACATTGTCGACTCCAACGCTCAAGGCTCCAAGGTTAAAAACCCACAGCCACTAAGGTAAAACCTTGAGAACCCTCAGAATTGCAGACTCTCTGATCAGACTGAGAAAAAGAAGTCTCTTGACTCAATCCAAGACAGAATTTTTTCTTGATTCATTATCAAGTCTCAGTTTTAGCAGCACCTGGGTGCCTTGGTCAGTTAAGCACCAGACTTCTGCTCAGGTCGTGATCTTGGGGTTCGTGAGTTTGAGCACCGCGTCGGGATCCGTGCTGACAGCTTGAAACATAGAGCCTGCTTCAAATTCCTTATCTCCCTCTCTCTCTGTTTATTCCCCACTCACACTCTGTCTCTCTCTCTCTCAAAACTAAATACACATTTAAAAAATAATTTAAATGTTAAGTCTCAGGTTTAGAAGTATCCCTTCTAAGGTGATCAACTCTTTTCAAGAGGCACCCTTCTCTGCACAAGTTGACAGACAAGAACCTTCCTCCAGGCACACAGACACATGTCATAGGAAGCCTCACCCCTCCCAAAGAGCTATGACACCATATCCCAGGAGGATGATTATAGGAGAAACATCTTCAAATGTGAACAGCACTTTGAAGAGAGAAATAGAAAGACCACCGCTGTAAATTCCCTGATAGTTCTAGTTGCTTTCGAGGCATTAAGTCCTGCGTCTCTGAGGAGAATGAGTGTCTTGGGCTGGACTCTCGGAGACAGTAGTCGGGGAGGGGACCTCCTCTGCACTGTCTGCGTCCAGAACACAGGATCTCTCAGGAAGTCCTATAAAGCAGAAGCGTTCAGTGTTACTAACGACAGGGAGGAGGTCAGTGATTTCCTACACACGAAGCACCAGGTCTCAAGCTGAGCTGAATACCCACACAACTGAGAGCATCTGAAAAACAAGATTTACACCCAAAGGAAAAATAGGTAAGGAGCATGACGGACAGTAAAAGAATGAATGAGTATAAATGGTGAAAACATTCCCTGCCTTACATAATATAGTGAGAGATATATTTTTTGATGTCCCAATTGAAAAACAACTTTTTTTTTTTAATGTTTATTTAATTTTGAGAGAGAGAGACAGAGTGTGAGTGGGGGAGGGGCAGAGAGAGAGAGGGAGATACAGAATCCGAAGCAGGTTCCAGGCTCTGAGCTGTCAGCACAGAGCCCGACGCAGGGCTCAAACTCACAGACCACGAGATCATGACCTGAGCCGAAGTCGGATGCTTAACCAACTGAGCCACCCAGGCTCTCCGAAAAACAACTTTTAAATTATAATTCTCTCTCTCTCCAGTCTTCCTATTTTGTTCTGTCAGCAGTTAACATCTCCCAGAGAGTACCTGGAAATACTACAGGCCTTCAACATGTTCATGTTTTTAATCTGGCAATTTAATCATCTCTGGAAATTTCCCCCTAATGAAATAGTGAGTGTACACAAAGATTAATATATAAGCACTTTATTGGTGTGTTTGTAACAGTCCAATAATAGGCAGTTGTCTAATAAAAGTCGTTGGCTAAATGTTCAGCAATATTCAGGAGTCTAAGAAGTCATGGTCTGTGGAATCGGGACTATCAAGCAGCCATTAAAAACATGTTAACAGTGACTACCTTGGGGCACCTGGGTGGCTCAGTCGGTTAAATGTCCAACTTCTGCTTGGGTCCATGATCAGAACCGTGATCTCACAGACCCTGAGTTCAAGCCCCACATCGGGCTCACTGCTCTCAACGCAGAGCCCATCTTGGATCCTCTGTCCCCTCGCTCTCTTTGACCTCCCCATGCTCACACTCTCTCTCTCAAAAATAAATAAAACATTAAAAAAAAAAAAAAACAATTACCACCTTTCATTGTGCCTTCCTCTGTGTAAGTTGGTACGGAGAATGTGACAACAGAACCCAGCTGCATTATAAACGTACAGAACAACTTCACCGGAAGGAGTCTGAGAATAAGGTGCTGGCCTAAATAACACTGGAAATGAAGAGCCTAGAAGACAGAAGGCAAAGGCAACTGTACCTACGCCCTGTGATCTAGTTGATAAAGGTCTTTCCCAATAGAGTATGGATTAACACTGCTGACGCCACTACACGTGTGCCCAGTGATTTAATAGGTAAGTAACCAGCAGAAGACAAAGTGGGAGTGAAGTTTCTCATTACTGGAGTGAGAGATTACAAACAAGCAAAGGGGAAAGTCTACGTTGATCCATGTGGTGATGAACTGAGTTGGAGACATGAGCATGAGCTCCTGTCTAGCTTCCTACAGATGCAGATGGTTACATAAGGAAACAGTTATCTGTTCCCTGAGACTGGTGATCTAGAAGCTAAGACATGCTCATGCCCCATGAGCAACAAGCACACCTCATGTCCAGTTCACTGTTTATGGTACCATTTGCAGTAACAGCAATTGGGGCTTGTTGGAGAAATGGCTGATTCTCGAACTGGGGCGGGAAACGCAGAGGAAGAGCCTGGTGCGTCCTCTAGTTCCAGGAAATCAGACGGGGCTAACTAACACAAGTAAACAAGCAACAACCTGCTCAACGATGGGGGATGTCAACGGGACACAGGAGCCAATTAAAGGAGCTCTCGGGGCTCGAAGCTGGCCCAATCAGGGCAGCAATACAAATCATATGCATTGGATTATAAACCAACACATAGTATTGACAGAATAGTATCGGTTTTATAATGTCAACTAATAAATATTGAATCCATACAAATAAGTGATTGAATAAACAAATGTGGAATAAGAGACAAACCTCTTATGCAGAAGCATTCCAAGTAATTTATGTAGATACTTAGCTCTCAAAGAGTTAACTCCGGCTCATTACATGTGGGTTACGCAGGGCGCCTTAGGGGCTCAGTCAGATAAGTGTCTGACTCTTGATTTCGGCTCAGGTATTGATCCCATGGTTCGTGGGTACAAGCCCTGCCTCGGGCTCCGCGCTGAGCGTGGGCCCTGCTTGGGATCTTCTCTCTCCGTGCTCTCTCTTCCCCTCCCCTGCTCATGCATTCTCTCAAAAGAAATAAACAAACGTTTTAAAAATGTGGGTTACACGGGGGCGCCTGGGCGGCTTAGTTGGTTAAGCGTCCGACTTTCGCTTAGGTCATGATCTCGCGGTTCGTGGGTTCGAGCCCCGCGTCGGGCTCTGTGCTGACTGCCGGCTCAGAGCCTGGAGCCTGTTTCAGTCTGTGACTCCCTCTCTCTCTGACCCTCCCCTGCTCGCACTGTCTCTCTCTCCTAGAAATAAATAAAACATAAAAAAAAAAAAGATAGTGATGCTTTTAAAAAAATAAAAAATAAAAAATAAAAAAAATAAAAATGTGGGTTACACGAACTGACTTCTTCCCAGAGGGTACAGTTCACAAAAGAGGAGGAAAAAAGGAAGTAACTTCACAGTAGAGAAACCTGCTAAACTCCACTTCAGTGGGTGACAAAGGGCCGCACTGTTGATAACATGTATTCTGAGGACGTGTATTTCTGTGCTTTTCCTTTCCGGAACCCAGAATCACAGTCAAAACAGGAGGAAAACATGAGACGAATCCCCAATCGAGGAGCATAGTACGATATACTGGACAAGTATTTTTGTTCCTCAAAGCTGTCAGTGTGGTCAAATACAAGGAAAGTCCGAGGAACTGTCCAAACCAATAGCAGCCGAAGGCAATCTGACTACTGAGTGTGTAATGTGGTGTCCTGGCTGTGCTCCTGGGCCAGTAAAAGGTCATTCGAGTATAACCCAGGAACTATAGTATGGGTTTTAGTTAATAATGTATCAATACTGGCTCATTTGTAACAAATGCACATTCTTTTTTTTTCTATTTCTTTTATTTATTTATTTATTTTTTTACAAATAGTTTATTGTCAAATTAGTTTCCACATGACACCCAGTGCTCATCCCCATGAGTGCCCTCCTCCATGCCCATCCCCCCCTCCCCCCCACATCCATCAGTCCTCAGTTTTTGTCAGCATTCAAGAGCCTCTCATGGTTTGCCTCCCTCCCTCTCCCCCACCATTTCCCCCCTTCTTCTCCCCCTTGTTCCTCCGTCAAGTTCCTCCTAATCCTCCTATACGTGCAAAACATATGATATTTGTCCTTCTCTGCCTGACTTATTTCGCTCAGCATAACACCCTCAAGGTCCATCCAAGTTGCTACAAAAGACCAGATTTCATTCTTTCTCATTGCCATGTAGTATTACATAGTATAGATAAACCACATCTTCTTGATCCATTCGTCCGTTGATGGACACTTAGGCTCTTTCCATGTTTTAGCTATTGTGGAGAGTGCTGCTCTGAACATTGGGGTACACGTGCTCCTATGCCTCAGACAAATGCACATTCTAATGGAAGATGTTAATAATGGAGGAAAGTGGCCCCTGGGTACTATGGGAACTCTTTACACTATGTATCCAGTAATTCTGTAAATCTTAACTTGATCTTTAAATTCTGCAAATCTATAAAGCTTAGTAACAACAACCACCACCAAAGCTAATTATCAGCACTAAGTAATGTCCAGGAAGGAAGATGAATGCTAATCTGCTCTCTAGTTTCACATTTGATTCTTTACAGGAGTCCTATTCAGATCGGAACAGGTGTGCTTCACAAATGCAGCAATAAATCTGTCTGCTCTGAATGTCACAGCTTCACCAGGATTCCTGCATGCTCAGTAAGTTCATTCTGGCCCCCGCCCTTCTTTATTATTACCATCTACGTTACAATCATATCACAGCACGAAAATATAAGAGACACTTCAACCGGCCGCTTCTCTGCTTCGCTCCCCCCAAACCTCCAGAGTTTGATTTAGTAATAAACCTGAACCACCTCATTACTTCAGTGTAACCAAGAGGAAATTAGTACTGAAGCCACATTCATTATTAATTGGGTATCTTTTATTAAGCAGAAAATGGGAATCACCAGGTACTTATCCGCACTTTATAATAGAGTAACTCTAACTACTATAAAAACAGCCTCCATGAATCTCAGGACTGCCCCCTCCCAATCCTGCCTTTTCCATGACTGATTCTTTACCACAGGATCTGAGATGAAAGAATTAACTGTGATAACAACAATCCTGAAGATGACAATGATAACACGTAACATTAATTGAGCACTTACTACACACCAGGTACTGTTCTATTTGTTTTTCCATTTTTTTAAAGTAATCTCAACACCCAGTGTGGGGCTCGAACTCATGACCCCTGGATCAAGAGTTCCATGTTCTACCGACTGAGTCAGCCGGGTTTTTGTTTGGTGTCGGTTTTTGGTTTTTCACTAAGCACAAGCTGGATTTAGAAGAGTATAAGCAGGCAAAACTACTTTGCTTTGCCCCCACCCACGACTCTCAGTTATGCCATCCCATCACAGTCCTAGACAACTGTCAGTCAGGTAACAATGTTCAAGTCACTCTCAGGTAGGAACAAACATCCCCACTTTCATATATTAAAAAGTCCAGTCCACGGGGCGCCTGGATGGCTCGGTTGGTTAAGCGTCTGACTCTTGATTACAGCTCAGGTCGTGATCTCATGGTTCGTGAGTTCAAGCCCTGCATGGGGCTCTGTGCTGACAGCCTGGGGCTTACTTGGGATTCTCTCTCCCTCTCTTTGCTCCTCCTCTGCTCAAGTGTCTGTCTGTCTGTCTCTCTCTCTCTCAAAATAAATAAACAAAAATAAAAGTAAAAAGTCCAGCCAGTATTATATCAAAGCTGCAAACTCTCAATCAGTTTGAAGCTTCTCCTGCTACTGAGGCTCAGGCTTGACACAGACTGAAGAAACTCTCAATGAGAAGAAGGTGAGGCATGGTCCTCTTTCATTCCTCCTATTCCTCCTCCTCCTTCTTACTCTTCTCCTTCTTCATTCGCCATCTGCCTCCAACTGTGGCTGACCATCATCCCAGGGACTGGGAAGGAGCAGACAGGCCTTACCTGCCTAGTGCTGATGTAACCTGGCTCCAGGGTTCTCCAGGGGGTGGCCTATGCCCAAATGCTTGCTCTTAATGGAGCACTTCGGGGCCCCTCCACTGGGGACTTAACTATCGACCGTGCCTGCCTAGCGTCTTGGAACCTCCTGCTTACAGCAGAATATAACGATTTAGCATCAAACTTCCAACAGACTGTTGCGCAGGATTCTCTCCATTACAACCACCCAGCCCTACTGCTAGGCAGGTCTCTAGGGCAGGGCCCTTTGAAGATGACTACAACTTGCTACCCCACTTTCCGTGGGGTGCACACCACCCCCTGGGAAACACCAGCTCCTTTCCCACCTTTGGTGAAAGTCACCCTCCTCCACTGTAGGCCGGGCTCCCATCTCGCCATTAGGAGCATCTGGGCATGTTAGACTCTGCCACTGTCCACTGACACTCCGTCCCACTAACATCCGTGGTACTAATGTCACACAGCAACAGGAATGTACTTAATACCACTGAATTGTGTGCTTAAAACCAGTCAAGACAGGAAATTACATATTATGTATATTTTACCACATTAAAAAATTTTAAGAACTGAGATGTAGCCCCACTAAAATAATAAAATTGTGGTTAAGAAAAACCCCCCAAAATATTAGTATATGAAAATGAAACTTTTAGTGACTAGAGAAGCAATGAGATTGGCTTAAGCGTGAGGAAAAGACAGGAGGGGAACACCTGACACAGAGCTGTTGAAAGGCAGTAGTAAGAGAGGGAAAAAGCTTCTTCATGATTTACTCCTACAGTAAGTACAGCTTGTTCCATGAACTAATTACCTGCACTAATTTTTTCCTCACAACAGTTTTATGAGGTAAAATGAAACGATGAATTTTCTGGAGAAATGAACTGTTCTTAAATGACACATTCTGACCTTCCATCAAAGTAAACCAATTTTCCTTGCTATTATCTGTATAGATCTTTTGGGGGCCAGGCCTCCCTTCCAGGGACTATTGAAGTAAAATTCAAAATGGCGTGTTTCAAGTCAGGGAGATAATTTGGTGAGCTCCTAGTAAGGTACCTGAAAGTAATCAGTCTCAAGACGGAAATGAGATGGAAGAAATTGATCACTGAATGTTCATCAGCCGAAACCTGCCTCCTTCTGGTGGAAAAAGGGTTTAGATGTCAGTTGGTCTATAAATCCAACAAAGCTCCAAGTCTAATGACCTGCCTTAGGACCTGACACTGGAGAGGGAGACCACTGTGTAACCCATTGTATCCTTCTGTCACCATTTGTTTTTCCATGCCCACTGTGTCATATCCTGAGACCACCCTCGGTCCACTATATCAGGTTACAGATAATCACTGTGGTACAGTCTACATGGAGTGTGAGTAGTTCCCCGGATTAAGTCAGCAGGATTCATTGTTATTGTTTCTGTTGTTGTTTTCTATTTATTAGCATTTTTCAGAACTAAGGAACTGAGAAGTTTCCATTTCAATCACCCCATTTCTGGAAATTCTTGCCAAAAGCCACTTAGGCTTCTAATATTCCCTATCTGGACAAGAGTTTCACTTCAATTGACAAATACAGCCTTTTCTTCCATTAAGTCCAGAAAATACTGAAGTTTTCCTATTTTTCTTTAGTACTGATTCAACTATTAAGGAGATGTAGGGATAGTCAGGTCTTTGAAAACAGAACCAGGACATTGAAATGGAAGCAAAATAAGTAGTGGATATTAAGCGTTTACTGTGCACTCTGTAGAATATAGGTGCAAAGTCCTTGTCAGTCTGTGAGAGTGAAATTGGTCACATTGAGTATTTTAGCTATCTATTGTTGTGTAACAAACTGTACAAAAATTTATCAGCCTGAAACAACAGGCATTTATTGCAGGGTTTCTGTGCATCGGACTTTAAGTGTGGCTTAGCTAGATGGTTCTGGCTCAAGCTCTCTTATGAAGTTGGAGCCAAGGTTTTGACTACAGCTGTAGTTCTTTCAAGACTCAACGGGGGCTTGAGAATCTACTTCCAAGATGGCACACTCTCATGGCCATTGGAAGAAGGAATTAGTTCCTTGCTGTTGTCAGGAGAACATGCCACACGAATGTTCTGTGGGACCATACAAGTGTCTTCACAATATGGAAGCTGGCTTTCCCTCAGAGTGAGTGATCTGAGAGAGATCAAGGAAAAAGCCACAATGATTTTTCTTACCTAGTCTTAGAATCCAAATACCATCGTTTCCACCATATTCTATTCTTTAGAAGCAAACCTAAGTGCAGTCCGCCCTCAAGAGGAAGGAAATTAAGCTCCATCCCATGAAGGGAAGAGTATCAAAGAATTCATGTACATGTTTTAAAACCACCACATTAAGATTTGGTGATGCAGTTGTTGTTTTGAATGTTTGTTTGTTTTGCACTTATGCTCACAGGAAGCACAAATACCCTCAAGTGAAACAAATACAGATGCTAACTACAGAGAATAATTGTAATACAATATGTGATACTCCATTATCAGCCACAAAAAGTAAAAGATTTTCTCCTCTGAATAGTGAGCAACAGAGATACTCCTGAAAACCTGCACTCCAAAATGGTAGGTAAGAATCAAAGCATCTTAAAATAAAAATTCTTTCAATATTGTTCTCTTTTTCCAGTCTAAAAAGTGACATTTTAATACAAGAGCATCAATTAAAGGAAGTGCTTATGTTTATGCAGAGTTTATGACATTCCTAGAGTCAAGATGACTCAGTCCAATCTTATTTCCTCCTTAATAACAATAGTTTAATCAAGGAAGTAATTCCTGATAGAGCTCTAATACCCAAACTTCTATAAAAAAAATACCACAAACTTCTCACTTAATCAACTAGCATTCATGGTGTAAATTAACATTCATGGTATAAAGCTTTCAAGTTCTATCTAGGTTGATTAAACAAGGCAAACCAGGACCCATGCACATTAAACTGGCTTCAATTTACTTCAACAGCATGGAAGTTCTTCCACATATTATTTACATTATTTTCCTTTTATATGATGCATTTTAAAAATCACAGGAGGAATGAACATTTGAAGAATAGTTAAGGACATCAAGAAAGCATCTTTGGAGATATTCCATACACAATATTGAGATTATCTGGTAGTTTTTTTGGAAAACACATCCAGAAATGGTTGTTTTGATGCCCTCCTTTTTCTCAGTAAGATCAAGATATTGGTCATTATGCTGCCCTTGAAAGTGTCTTACTTAATCCAAACTGGCCTCAACACATTGCAAAATGTCATAAAGCTCACCGGGCTTTACAATTCCAAAGCTGAACTTCCAATTTAAAGATGGTGGTTTGAAGTCAGAATATCTTATCTTCTTGGGAATCATCGGAAAGCCACAGGAAGAATGTGAAAGAAAAAAAAAAGGTAAGCCCCATTTGTCGTGAAACAAGGCAAGAGAAAACTTTATGCCACCAAATAGATGGGAAGTTTTCCCTCCTTTCTCATGCCCTAAAACAGTTCAGATAATGTTGGAAGAATGTTATTTAATGATGTAGAATTCCCCTGTAAAACCATCCAAGTCCATTATTTTTTTTCTAAATATTTTTAATGAAGCAATATGGATACCAAAATCCAGCAAAGATTTAATAGGAAAAGTCAAGTACAGATCAAACCAACGTATGAATATTAATCTAAAATTTTATAAAATGTTATAATCAGGTAATGCATCTGACCTAGCAGAGTTTATTCCAGAAATGTAAAATGTATCAATACAGAAGAAATGTATTAACATGTTTCATCATATCATATTCTAAGAATGAAAAGTATATTATTATTTCCATGAGAGGTGCCAGTAATGTGTTTGATAAATTTAACATCCATTCTTAGTCAAGATTCTTAATCAAATAGAAATAAATGAATATTCCCTTAACATGATCAAATAACACTGTCTTGATCCAGAGCTACCCTTCTGCTTAATCAAGAAACAGTTTCAAAGTCAGGAATAAGGCATAAGACCAGAATGTCCATTATCATTGTCTTTTTGTTATTATTCTTACAAATAGGACACATATGAACATCCTTATGCATATGTCATGGTGCACATGAACATGAGTTGGTTGCATTTGGGTACACACCTGTGACTCGAGAGGCATCATGTGTTTCCATGGGTCCTCCTGTGCTCCTCTCATTTATCTTGTGCACAATGACCCCAGGAAGCCACTGGACCAGAGAGGATGAGGGACACTTGGAGCAGAACTGAACCAAAACTGCAGCCTGGAGCCCAGAGCCTCAGGTCCAGTGTAGCTTAGCTGGCCTGCAGATCCACCATGAAAACACTGGTGTCGTTGGGTTAAGGAAATGGGATTTGAAGGGATTTGTTCCATAGCAACAAGCGCAGGAAAAGTGGAAGAAGCCACAAACACATAAAACTTTTGTGAAAGAAAAAAAATGGTAACTATAGAAAATTATTATAATTACATAAACTTTTTTGCCCAATAAATGTGCAAATAAATTTGCAGAGTGAAATTTGAAAAGTTAGATAAAACACGTAAATTTCTAGAAGAGAACATTTACCTAAATCAGCTCTAGGCAAGAGAGTTAGTCTTAACAGATCAGTTTTATAGAAGAAATAGGAAAAATCATCACACAGCACTCTCTCACCAACTTCCCATTAAAAAAAACTGGAAGCCATCCATACGTCCATCAACAGACAGATGAATAAACTAATTGTGCTATATCCATATAATGGGTTATTTCTCAACAATTAAAAAAACAAGTGAACTACAGACACATGCAACAATCTGGAGGAGTTTCAGAATAATTGTATTATGTAGAAGAAGCCAGATAAAAATGTCTGGCAGATGCAAACTCCAATGACAGCAAGCAGAGCAGTGACTACCTGGGGGTGGAAAGGCATGAGAGGGAGGAACCGCAGAAGAGCCTAAGAAAACTAGAAGGGGGTGATGAATACGTGTATTATCTTGACTTGATGGGGGTCTCATGGGTGTATGCACATGCCAAAAAAGATTAAATTTTACAATTTAAATATGTATAGTTTTGCATTCCAAACCTAGCTCAATAAAGCTTCTAAAAAATAAAAAGTGTTTTCACAATGCAGCTCGTAACAAATCTCCTAAGAGGTATCTCTGACGCCCAGCCACCATTTTGCTCGTCCCCCTTGATACAGGGGACTACTCAACACTTCTACTATTCATTTGACTTTTTACATTTATCGTGGTGTGATTAACCTTTGGTTAGGTATGTTTCTGCATGACCATCTCATGAGCAGAATCCTCCTTCAGCCCCTAGAACAGTTCTAAGTGCGTGGCCGGCCCTCAATAAACGTTCGGTTGAAAGATTTACATTGTGCCTCTAGAGAAAAATATTTTGTGTTGCTTTTCCGAAAACAAATTATGGGACTTCTTCCAACACTTGATCGAGCAGATAGAAACAAATTTCTAATTTATACTTAAGCAGCACGTTGCCAAACACGGCAATTTCCAATGTGAAGGATATTTACTCATCTAAAAGCCGCAGTAAATCATGTGTGACAAAATCAGCGTGTTTGGCCAAGGATCAGAGGAATTCACATCATAATCCACGCAATTAACCAACGTTGCCAAAGTAAATGTCTCAAAAGAAGCTAATCTGTAACTGTTCTTATTTGTTCATTCATTTATTTACATCTCATAACAAAATGTGTATGAGCAGAATAAAGTGAAAAATGGTATAAAAAGTTAACGTGTTCCGGTTTAATTTGGTATCTCGGCTTCAGAGAACCCAAGTTTTATATCAAGGCTTTTATTTTAACCTATACGGTATCACTAAGTAATTACTACTGATAAGACACTAGCATAGGGAGGGTGGTACTGTGCAGCGAATTCTGTATTTCTAGTTGAAACCTGGATATTAGCTGCTAAAATCACCACTCCCCCTCCAATCTTTAGAGAAAACTGCCATGAACCCTCATTCCTGGTGACAGCTTAATGCTTTTGCCAAGGTTTTAGCAGATTTCAGAGGAGCCTGTATTCTCAGATCCACCTCTGGTCTAAGGACTCTTCATTCATGGGTTGGTTCCATCTTGGAATTTCTGGACTTCTCGCTCACGCTCTCTTTCACCCCACAAAGAACCAGGCATGCAATGCAGCCCTTAGCTAGTTTTCAACAAAGTCACTACCCCACTGAGCATTTGCATGCCTGTGTTGGGTTTAACGAAGCTTTAGAAAGACTCAGCAATGCACATGAGCAACACAGACAACTTCAAGTAGAGCAGTGGACAACCGTGTCCTTTCTTACGCGGTTGGACTGCTAGGGATTCTTTTCCACTTCAGGCCACTTTGAAACCCACTCTCCGAGATCTAACGGGCTTCGCACTTCCCCTTGGCCCTCTCATCACTCTTCCCCATCAATCCTTCCGGCTCCCAATCTTCTCTCTCTGCTGTGCAGAACAATAAACCTTTCCATCTCAATTCCCAGACACTGCTTCACCCACCTTAGCCTCTCCGAACTCAGGGAGGCACTCCACAGCACATTTCTTTCACACTAAAAACATCAACCTCTTTTTTAAATGCAGCCATATCACTAAAGAGCAGTTTCTGTTAGCCACCCTATTTTCCCGGCTTTGATTTCAATCCAAAAATTCACTAAGTGCACTGGAGGCCACCCCGATGCACCATACAGCATATTACAACCTTTCAGAGAGCAAGTCTCAAATGTGTTTTCTCTCCCCGTGAAGCGTTCCTGGCTACCCAGGTAGTTACTTCTTCCTTCCACATTTCCTCAGGATTTATGTCACGGTGGTGTTTATGGTGTTTTCCTCTCTTCTACCAGTTTGAGGATGGGAATCATATCTTATTCATCTCTGTAGCTACACCAGCATCTATCAAGAGCAGGCATTCCATAAACATGTGTCAAATCAATCATTCAGTACGAATTATGTCTGGTTAAGACTGGGCAGCAAATCAGACATTTAGTCCCAGACAGGCAAATGTGCAAAGTGCCTACAAAAGAGAAGATGTAATGCCAAAAGTTAGAAACGGCCTTTTAGGGGTGCCTGGGTGGCTTAGTCGGTTAAGCGTCCGACTTTCGCTTAGGTCATGATCTCGCGGTTCGTGGGTTCGAGCCCCGCGTGGGGCTCTGTGCTGACTGCCAGCTCAGAGCCTGGAGCCTGTTTCAGAGTCTGTGTCTCCCTCTCTCTCTGACCCTCCCCTGCTCATGCTGTCTCTCTCTCTCTTTCTCCTAGAAATAAATAAAGCATTTTTTAAAAAATTAAAAAAAAAAAAAAAAGAAACGGCCTTTTAAACCCATATGCACAACAAAACCAGAGAGCTTTTCCTTGCAGAAGGTACACGGTGTACCTCAGGCCATTCAGAACGCTTATTCTACAGCAGACTTCCCTCCAAGCCCGGCTTTCCGCTTCCATAAATCGTGCTCTAGACGTGCTGCGTCTCGGATTCACAGTGCCCACTTCACTGGATGGTGACTCACGCTCACCATGCGACAAATTAATTCCATTTGGAGATCATTTGGAGGCACTAGACAGAAGACTACAAACCAATCCCCACAACAAAAGACGGTTTCCCAGCAAAGCGTTTTCGCCCACCTTCTCTCTCAGCTAATTCTCCCAAGCATAATCATGGAACAAATTGGAAGCTCACTGAAAATAACAGCCACGTCTAGCTTTCCTTTGTACAACATCTCACACAACCTCGAGCTTGGTAGGTATTCATGACGTCCTGAAGTGCATGGAAATAACTATGAGGTAGATTCGGCACAGAAGTGACTTTCCCAAAATGTGTACTTGCATACGCATGCATGGGTGTGCACATATGGACACGTACACGTATGCACGCAAACACATAGAGAGAGAGTGCATCTGCGTGATAGGCAGCAGTAAACAGTGGTGCCTGATCACTGCCCTGTAGACTCCACACTCTGCCATCTGTTTATTCACGGAATCCATCAACATTTATAAAGTTACAACATGCCAGGGAGATCCCTTAAGAGGGGAAGGAAAGATTTCTTGTCTCTTTACGGCTGTCTCTGGTTTTTCTCTCTGTTGGAGCAGAGAAGAGGAGGAAGCAATGGAAAAATAACACAGCCTGGCTTTCTAGGCACATCGCCACTGGAGAATACGGGTGGTGTTATCAAAGGGCAGGAGGAGGGGCACCTGGGGGGCTCAGTCAGTTAAGCGTCTGACTCGGCTCAGGTCATGATCACACGGTTCGTGGGACTGAGTGTCACATCAGGCTCTGTGCTGATGATGCAGAGCTTGCTTGGGATTGTCCCCCTCCCTGGCTCTCTGCCCCTCCTCCCCCCCCTTCAAAATAAATAAATAAACAAACATTTTTTAAAAGCAAATAAATAAAAGACAGTAGGGCAGTAGGAATAAACCCCAGGCAGCCCCCAGCAATGAAAAAGTGCCAAAATGTATTGAAAGACTGAATGGACATCGAATCCATGTGCTTTCGAATAAGCTATCAGACACCTGAACTCGGTCTGAGGAAAAGTAAGTGACAGAGTAGGAAAGCATGACCAGTACCTGATTTCCAAGGAAGGAATGCAAACCACCACACATGTATGCATGGTGTGGATGCGATCAGTGGACAATGATCAATATATATTTGAGATGGAGGTATTTATTAGTCAAAACATTTAAACCCATGCTATTTCAGAGCTAAAGAGACCTTAAATATCCTCTGTCCCCTCACTTCTCAAAATTTTATATATCACAGCACACGTAGAAAATGTAGATACTTGGGGCGCTTGGGTGGCTTAGTCGGTTGGGCGTCCGACTTTCGCTTAGGTCATGATCTCGCGGTTCGTGGGTTCGAGCCCCGCGTCGGGCTCTGTGCTGACTGCCAGCTCGGAGACTGGAGCCTGTTTCAGAGGCTGTGACTCCCTCTCTCTCTGACCCTCCCCTGCTCACGCTGTCTCACTCTCTCTCCTAGAAATAAATAAAACATTAAAAAAAAATTTTTTTTAAAACGTAGATACTTGGAAAGCATTCTGGGGTGGATGAAGGAGGCTGCTTAGGGCAGGAGGCTACTGGCTGAAGGCCCTGCCGGCCTCCCTGAGGGCTGAGGGAATCAGTATCTTGGGACCTTAGCTGGGAAGGCCTATATTGGGCCCGTCTCCGAACTTCACAGGTGAGGGAATTAGATCCTTACCAAGGTCACCAGCTGGAGACTCACAACCGAGGCGGGAACAAAGACTTCAAGGGTCTTTCTTCCTACTTCTCCTCCTCCAGGGCTTCCCAAAGTATGGTTCCCAGACCAGCAGTACCAAGGCCACCTGGGAAGTTGTTCTGACGCAGACTCTCAGACCCCATCCTGCACCTACCGAATCAGACTTTGGAGGAGAGAGGCCAGGCATCCTGCGCTCTGACAAGCCTTCTAGGAGATTCTGATGCTCACCTAAGTGTGAGAAACACCATGGAAGTCTATACAAATCCTGTGTTTCCACAAGCTACCAGGTTAATGTTCAGGTTGTCCAACTTGGGGTGGCAAAGGGTTTTCTGGAAAGGACATGATACTAAATATTTTAGGCTTTGCCGGCCATTCATGCTCTGTCACAGCTACTTAACTCTGCCGCTCTAGTACAAAAGCGGTTATAGGCCAAACACAAACGGGCAAGGGTGTTTCCTGAGAAAACTGTGTTTATAAAAATAGGCTGTAAGGTGGGTGTGGCCCATGCACAAGAGTTTGCCAACCCTGGTAACTGACGATTAGAACAGATTCGTTAACTTCATAACTTGGGTTCTTAGCCACTGTAGTTAATACAATCTCGCAGCAACTTATGGCATCCATCAATGCTCGTGTCAAGATCTGTCTCTTCCCATTCATTTAACATGTGCTAAACGCCTCCCAAGTGCCACCCCCGGGGCATGCAGGGATGAGAAGATCCAATCCATGCCCTCAAGTATTAGAAGCAAGAAATCAAATAAAATTACGTGGGTTTTGAATGTGGTCTTGTTGAAGGAAAAAACTCAAGTTTGTGGATTTTGCTGCTAAATATGCTAAGATGTTCCATGTATAAACGGACAAAAAGTATGATCACGCATGCTCCCAACTGTAAGCCAGCAGAGGTGGTAACTGTGCTGGCCACCACTGTTTACTTACACCCACAGATTCTGTGGGTCAGGAGTTCAGACGGGGAAAGCTGGGAATCTCTGCGTAAAGACTGAAGGCTTTACAGAGAAGACTAGAGTGGGCAGGGGATAAAAGCTTTTGTAGCCCTGTTCATTCATATGTCCAGTGCCTGGGCTGACGTGATTTCTAAACCTAACTGAACGGGTATCATTGGTTAGATTTCCCTGCACTTGGTCTCTCTGCATGCCCTGGGCACCTCACAGCATGGTGGCCTCTGAGCAGTCAGACCTTTCATGTAGCAGCTCAGGACTCCACGGCCATATCTTCCAATGGCCAAAGCAAAAGCAGCATGGCCGCTCAGGGTCACACTTTAGAAGCCACATTACATCATGTGTGTCATTCTCTCCTGACCAAGGCAACACAGGTCTGCCCAGATTCAAGAGGTGGAGGCACATACCCTACCCCCTGAAGGCAAGACAGTCAAAGGGCTTTCATCCAGGTCTCAAAACCACCAGGCAGAATAACCAACTGCGAGAAATGCCCTATCCCAGAGTAAGGGAGACTTACGGAATTTTTAAAAACTGCAGATAATGTGCTAAATTAAAAGCAACTCTGCTAAAAGCCCAAAATGGAAGAACGGGTCTAGAATTCATTCGATTTGGGTGTACTCGTTAAATAATGACCCTCCAAAAGAGGAATTTAGACAATGTTTCTTTCCATCTGTCCCTAGAACAAAAGAACTGTAAATGTTGTGTAGAACTGAACAGCATGCGGAGTGTGGGCTCATCCATTACCAATGCCAGTGGCTGGCTATCATTGAAGGACAGACGTCCACGGCCCTTTACCAAACTGCCAGAAGTCTCTCTTATCAGGGAATAAGGATGGAATGTAAAGGATTTATTTGTAGACTTTTCATGGGCATATCTTTTTTAAAAAAACAAGTAAACTTGGGGCATCTGGGTGGCTCAGTCAACTGGTTTGGTCTCAGGCCATGATCTCACAGTTGGTGAGTTCGAGCCCCACATCGGGCTCTGTGTTGACAGTGTAGAGCCTACTTGGGATCCTTTCCCTCTATCTGCCCCTCCTCAGCTTGCATTCTCTCTATCAAAATAAACTTTAAAAAAACCAAACAAGTTAACTTGAATTCCCCTTCCCTCTTGTCAGTTCTTCATATAAAATTACTTACTTCTCTGAGAATTCAGCACTAATTTAGAGATAACTTTATAATCCTTTGACACAGAAAAGTCAAATAGATGTTTTTCTCAGTGAAAAATGAGTTGTTTTTATGCACTGTACATTTTTTTCATCGTCTGCTTAAGAAGTCATTAAGACAATAAATGATTAGAATTGTCTTAAATCCTTCCAACCAAAGAATTGGGTTGTGAAAACAGTTTAACCTATACAAATTTTTTTCCTAATCTGTCTGACTTTTCTAAAAACACGGAATAGTTTTTATGGTAAAACGAAAAGTGAGAATTTTCAATCTAGTACAATAAAGTAAATGTGTAAAGATAATGCTATTATCTTCCTTTTAAAAACAGAGTTCTGTTGAAGCCCGTGGGTGGCTCAGTGAAGCGCCTGACTCTTGATTTTGGCTCAATCATGATCTCATGGTTTGTGGGTTTGAGCCCCACACTGGGTTCTACATTAATAGCACAAAGCCTGCTTGGGATTATCTCTCTCTCTCTCTCTCTATCTGCCCCTCCCCAGCTCGTCTCATTCTCTCCCTCCCTCCTTCTCTCTTTCTCAGAATAAGCAAATAAACTTTTATGTACACACACACACACATATAATGGAGCTTTTTAGAGGAGAAGCTTAATCAGGAATCATGGCGGTGTGGTTTGTCATAGCCTCCTGGGTCTTTACGGCTGTCAAAGGACCCTCAGGAATTACGTAGTCCAACCCTGTCATTTTGCACATGACTAGACTAAGGCTCAAAAATGCGAAGAGTGGCAGAGACAGCTTCTGCTCACCAAATATTCCAAATGTTCTCCTCCTCCATTTCCCAGTCTCTCCTGAAGTTAGGCTAGTTCTGGCCCATACACTGTGGGCAGAAGTGACATGCCATATCCCAGCTAAAACAGTGAAGAGCTGATGTGCCTCTCTCTCTCTCTTTCCTTTTGGGGGCCCCCATGTTGAGATGGTAGAAGCCGTGAAAGCTGCCTGGACCTCTGGATCATCCCACGGGAGAAAGCTGTGCCAGAAAGTTACCAAAAGCTCCCCAGACTTTGCATACGCAAGAAGCTAACCTTCATAGCGTGTAGCCACAGAGATGTCAGGATTTACTTGTTCCTGGAGCACAGCCTACCTCGTCTAACTGACGCACCAAGCAACTTGCTCAAGTTCAGCCAGCAGGTCAATGGCGAGGCTGGAATGGGAACCCAAGTCTCCTGACTCACCAGTCCAGGGCCATACTTTAAAACCACAGAATCATCAGTGAGGCACTACCACGCCAAGTCATTAGGCAAAGGGACCCAGGAGCTGAAAGCAGAGACAAAATGTAGACTGGGCTGATAAAAACATGGCACCCATGGATGGAGGTCCAGAACCAGACAGGGTACGGTCAGGAAGGATGGGTCAGCCTTCAGTATGGGACCAGAGAGGCTGAACCCCAGCTGGCAGGACAGATGCTCAGGAACTGTCCCAATGGGCCCTTTCTGCCCAAATTGTACACACTCCTTGAGATGATGACAGTTGTTCCTAGGCCCTGTAGACCAGGTAGGAAATTAAATACCCAAAAGGAAGTGCTTTCACTTTCCTATATGTGTACAGCAGCCATTACACACAAACAGGAAATGGATGCCTCAGACTGAGATTAATTTAACATGATATAGAATTTTTAAAAACAACAAATTGGAAAAAAATACATTTGGGTTGCTAGGCAACATCAGTACAAAGCTTTCCTTCTCTTCGAGAGCGTTATCTCCATCTTCATGGACAAAAGTCAAAAAGTACTTAGTGATGTGGTTGTGACATCAGACAGCAAATTGAATTTTCCTGGAAACAGCATCCTGCGTTGCATCAAGCACCTCAGGGTTCCAAATTACTACCCTCTGTGCACAGGACAATGTTTCCTATTTTGAAATACTCATTTTTCTCTGTACAAACAGGTTACAGGCTATCTTTTGTCAGGAATTGAAACAGAAGTAGAGATTTTGCAAAGTCATGCAAGTCTGTTCTCCCTCAAGGGCAGGAGATGATTAGCAGTGACCCACCCTGTGTGACACGATTCTCTGTCTACATGTCAGAAGCTTACGCCAAAGGGAAGTCCCTTTCTCACCTTGTCTCCTCCTGAGAAATGGATGCTTTAGTCCTTCACTGGCCTTTCATTGAGACAGCAGCTCTGGAACAGTCTGGAATATTTTCCACTGACCCACTGGGTTACACAGCCTCTTGCATTCTGTCTCCTAGGCCCACCACTTCCCCTTTCCACTTTGTTTGGCTTCATCCTCTGACCTGATATTTACCTCAGCATCCTCTGGCCAACCTCTATTCTAGACCCATTTCCCAGGATGAAGCTTACGGAGATCCTTAGAATTCATTTTTTTAACAGCCCCTCGTTCCCAACAAAAGAACAACTTCCCTGGCAGAGAAGGAAATGAAAACTCACCTTAGGGGGTATCTTCCAAAGTGCAGCTGCCCTGCAGATGCCTCTTGACGGGAAAGGAACCAGGAAGTAGGGTGGTCTCCCTAGCATGTACATCGGGGGGGACGAGGGGTTCTCAAGCTAGAGTTTCTGAAGCACCTATTCTGTGTAAAACACTGTCCGATCTGTAAAAAACATAAGAAACATAACAGTTCCGGAGGAAATAAGACTAATGCAAAAGAAGGCAACCCAGGCTATTCACTTCTCCTAAGTTTGCCTTCATGAAAACATTACAAGAGATAAGGCCACTAGGGAGGGAGGCAGAAGACAATTTTAGAGAAAGCAGTGGGCCACTTGGCATTATCAAATACCAGGTTCCCAGTGACCCTCTTCTTGACCACAAGAAGAGTCAAAGGCACTTCCACAAGGACTCCAGAACATTGTCCAAGGGACCTGAAAGAAACTAGGACCTGTCTATCCTGTCCCTGAGCACAGCCTCTGTGTCAGTCCCTTCCGGTCCTGATGCAGAATGTGTTTCAGGATTAGGGTCTTACTCTTACTACTCTCATCCCTGGACAGTTTTTCTGCCTTACCGTCCACACCTGATTCTCACCTTCCCAATTTCCTCTCCTTCCACCTCATTTACCTCCTACAAGTGGCCGGCCCACATTAGGTTCTTGAATTCAGCACATTCCCTCCCTCCTGGCTTCCCTCCCCAAAACACTTGTCACACACCATGCTGGGAAGCACGGAAAACATGAAGCCAGAAAAAACCACTGCTCCTGTCCTTAGGGGGTTTTTCATCCAAAACAGGCAACCAGGGGCACCTGGGTGGCTTAGTCGGTTAAGCGTCCGACTTTCGCTTAGGTCATGATCTCGCGGTTTGTGGGTTCGAGCCCCGCATTGGGCTCTGTGCTGACTGCCAGCTCGGAGCCTGGAGCCTGTTTCAGTCTGTGACTCCCTCTCTCTCTGACCCTCCCCTGCTCACGCTGTCTCTCTCTCTCTCCTAGAAATAAATAAAAACATTAAAAAAATAAAAAAAAATTAAAAAATAAATTAAATCAAAATAGGCAACCAACACATAAACTCTTAAGTCCCACTGTGCTAACAGATTAAACACCTGCCCAACTGTGTTCTCTAGGACGGGCACTATATGAATGGAAACAGGTAGGTCTCTTCAGTTCATCTGAGTTGAATCTGGTGCAGACCTCACCACCCAGGACGCAACAGTCCTCCTACTGAGCAAGTTCAGTTACTACAACATTCTTCAGGGCAAAAATAATGCTTGGACTTCTTTGCTGAATCCAGTACTGTTAGCACCGGGCATTTCTAGGCACAGAAAACTTGCTCATTAAATATGTCAGGATTGAAAGGTAATTCATTCAAAGGACCTTCTAGTCTTTTGCTGCTTTTGGTCTCCCTACCTTTCCTAAACACACACACACACACACACACACACACACACACATACACACACACACACACACACACTCCTAAAGCCATTTTTCATGCAATATGCTTTGCAAACTTCAAGGACAACGTGTAGTCATTAGATATTGCTATTTGCCTTACTTCCCTGTTATTTCTTGTGGGAAGCAAACACGCTGGCAACACTCCCATCACGTCCCCACACTGTCCTGGAAGTGAGAGCATCATCCGAGGCAGAAACAAAGCCAGAGCCCAGGGCAGGAGCTGTGTCTTCATCTTAGAACTGCCCAAACGTGTGTGCCTCTGAACTACCTTGTTTTCCATTTCTAGGTGGGTATTCTTGTTACCATAGAACAAAGATCTTTGTAAAGTCAAGTCACACTACATCCTTGACTTCCTCTCCCTCAGTTAGGCTTACCACATGTCCCTGAAGTTCATTACCTTGGTCTACCAGGATTTATACTTTGTAAGGTCTCCCATTATTGCTGCAGAATCTGTTTCTCTCAAAGGGCTTGCAGACATATACAATTTTCTTCAAAAATTCTTCTAGTATGGAAGCCCATCTTTGAGGATCTTCTCATCCATGCCGAATTCTTGCAGAAATGAGGGTTCGAGGTGATCAACTTATTAGAAGAAGTTCACAGCATGAAGACAGGGTCTGCACTGCCCAGCACAGTGATCAATGGAAGTCATGACAATTGACTGGATATGTGGCAAATGGTTTAGTTGTTGAATGCACGCTTTTAATTATAAAGTAGATAACTAATAAACAGAAAATTTGTTCTATTAAAACAAGCCTAATTCCAAGGGCAAGAATCTCCTGAGGCAGTCGAGTAGATGGCTTAGATGTTTCTAGTAGTCCAATGAGTCACACAATGAAGACCAACGACATGAACACTGCTCAAGGACAGCGACACTCCTGCTTTGGAAATCCGAGAACCAAATCACGGTTTCCTATGTGACCTAGCTCTAACAGCATGCTTTCTTAGAACTTCGAATATTTTAATGAGCATTTTCAGCAGGAATAAAGTGACATTTTTATGGCTCCTTTTTTTTGGCAATGGCTGGCAGTTTGAAAAACTCTTCCTTGAAGACTCCAGATTTCCTTAGTTTGCTTTGTGATTAGTCTTTAGATTCATTAAGAAGATGGGTCTATATTTACAGCTCACTTCAAAATATGTTTTTAATTTTTCATTTTTTTAAATTTAATTTTTTAGTTTACATCCAGGTTAGTTAGCATCTAGTGCAACAATGATTTCAGGAGGAGATTCCTTAATGCCCCTCACCCATTTATCCCATCCCCCCCCACACCCCCTCCAGTAACCCTCTGTTTGTTCTCCATATTTAAGAGTCTCTTATGTTTTGTCCCCCTTCCTGTTTTTATATTATTTTTGAAATGGCTGGAATCCTAGAGTCCTAATATTTTCCTTATGAACTGCTTTCCTGCCCTCCAAGTTTTCCTACATTAAAATGTATTATCTAAGCAACAAAAAAAAATTCCTGTATCCAGGAATCCAGCAATGTTTACAGAAAACTTGCCATATACCAACACTCTGAAATTAGTTTGGGGGAGGGAGGGAAATACAAAAGAATTACATGACAGGATATCTGTCCTTGACAAGATTACTGTCTACCTGAGAAACAAAACCAACCAACGAATTCATTTAAACACATTCAACATTAAACCATGCCTCTGTCCTGGCTACAGTAAGAGGTGAGGATATACAGTACATTGAAAGCCAGACAGGGCTTGGAATGGCAATGCATTTCCCTGTTTCAAGGCTTTGTTTTTGTGCTTTCTTCTACCAAAGGGAGCCCTGGTCCATCCCTAAATCAAGTTCAAAGGCCACCTCCTCAGTGAATCTTTTATCAGTTCCTTTGGTCGGCATTAATATTCCTTTTTCCCAACAGCTGTGTACACATTGCTTCTAATTCTGTTGAAATCATTACTTAATTCTGCTTTGATTTATAGTTAACTAGTAAATACCTAATTCCCCTAATAAGCTTCTTGCACGTATAGATCAAGAATTTATCTTTGGATTCTCCCCAGAATCAGCACCCTGTTTTTAAAAAAACATATTGTCAGTGTTCAATAAACATTTCTTGAATGTATTTATCTTTGCCATGATAGAGAGGTTATACTTTCATATTGTAATTCATGTGTTGGGCCACCTGGATGGCTCAGTCAGTGAAGCAACCGACTTTGGCTCAGGTCATGATCTCGTGCTTTGCAAGTTCGAACCCCATATCGGGCTCTTCTGCTTCAGCAGAGAGCCTACTTTGGATCCTCTGTCCCTCTCTCTCTGCCCTTCCCCTGCCTGTGCTCTTTCTCTCAAAAACAACATAAACATTTAAAAAAATTTTAATGATAATTCACTTGCTATTTTCATACCAGTGTAGTATTGTCTATGGGGGTTTCCAGCTTAACTTAGATGTATGGAGTTCTAACATGCCATTCACCATTTAATTACACATATTCATATTTTTGATAATGTATTTCTTTGCTCTATATATTACACATCAGATATTTTCCCCATAAAATAAATTATCAATTCAACCCCCCAAATTATAATATTATGCCAATATCATGATAAAGTTTTTTCCCCCTTCTTTAATACTCACATATGGAAGTAAGGACCCAGTTAAGTACAAGGAAGCTCTTAAATCATATACACATTTAGAATTTTTTTAAGAAGTTCTCTGTCTTCCTTCCTTCCTTTCTTCTGAGAAAGCAAGAAAGGGGCAGAGGGAAAAGGAGAAAGAATCTTAAGCAGGCTCCATGCCCAGCATGGACCCTGATCGAGGGCTCCATCTCACAACCACAAGATCATGTTCTAGGCCAAAATGAAGAGTTGGATGTTTAACCAACTGAATTATTCTGGTGCCCCTCTTTCTTGCTTTTTATAAGAGCGGGTATAACATTACATTAATAATACCTAACATTTAGGAGCACCTAGGTGGCTCAGTCAGTTAAGTGTTGGACTTAGGCTCAGGTCATGATCTCATGGTTCATGAGTTGGAGCCCCACGTTGGGCTCTGTGCTCACAGCTCAGAGCCTAGTGCCTGCTTTGGATTCTGTGTCTCCCTCTCCCTCTGCCCTTCCCCAGCTCACACTCTTTCTCTCTCTCAAAAATAAACATTTAAAAATGTTTAAATAATAACATCTAACATGTATACTGCATCTGTTAGGTGCTAGACCCTGTGTTAAGCCTTTTATGTGAATTTCCTCATTAATCTCTCACAAAAATCCAGCTTCCAGCATTTTGTTGTTAAAGTCATCGATGCTTGTCTGTCTGTCCTTGTGAGTTTGTCTTTCTTTAAATCTTTTCATTTAGCTTCAGTGAGATTACTAAAGGGAAAAAATTTGAGATTTGTGTTCAATCTGCCTTCTCAGCAGAGACAAGAATCCAATGTTTATTTAAGCGAAGGCGTTTCAGGACAGGGTCTGGAGAGCAGGTTCTGAGGTCAGACTGCCTGAGTTTGAATCTCTATTCTAAAAATTATTAGCTGTCAGGCCCCTAGATACTAATTAAGAGAAGAAAGGATTTTCAAATAGCTTTAATCATCTCAGAGATAAGAAGAGTTTTACCTCCATGAAACAGAGTGCTACTTTAAAAAATAAATAAGCAAATGAGTGACTACTGAAGAAACAAACAAAAAAAAATGGCTCCTGAAAATTAAAAACATGGTAGCACGAATTAAAAAATTCATTAAAGTGGGGCACCTGGGTGGCTCGGTTGGTTAAGCATCCAACTTCAGCCCAGGTTGTGATCTCACGGTTCATAGGTTCTAGCCCCGCATCAGGCTCTGTGCTGACAGCTCACAGCTGGAAGCCTGCTTTGGATTCTGTGTGTGTGTATGTATGCGTCTCTCTCTCTGCCCCTTCTCTGCTTCCACTCTGTCTCTGTCTCTCTCAAACATAAATAAAACATTTAAAAAATGTATTTTTTAATTCACTAAAGTGCTTTAATTCATTAAAGTTAAGAAAGTCTCCTGGAAAGAGAAGATATAGAAAACGTGAAAGAAAAGCAGGGAAACATTCCAAGTCCAGAAGTTGAACTTCAAATAAGAGAAAATTCAGAAGGAGGGAGGGAGGACATGCACAGGAAGTAAATCACTACCAAAATAATGCAAGAAAACAACCAGAACTGAAGGGTGTGAATTTTCGGAGTGGGGGGGGCCTCCACATTAAAAACAGGGCCTGCCCGTAAAACCCACTGCCTCCGTACCCCAGAGACACTCCCCACTCCAAGGAGTCCTGCTCTGGCATACTGAGGGGAAACAGCCCATGACAGGCTTCCGAGCAGAAAACACTCAGCAGCAGGCAGCTCGGAACACATTTCTGCCAGAGATCCAATATTAGCTCCATGCTACCCCAGAGTCAGCTGCCCTGACTGTCCTGAGCCCAGTGCTCCTCAGAACTCACTCCAAGCCTTACCGTGACGTCCCCAAAGGGGCTTTTCAAACTCTTTGAGCAGCAGAAAGAAGCCCAACTCTAAGCTCATTCTCTCCTCAGAGCCTTCATCTGGTAGTGAAAATAATGCCCCTTCCTTCCAGCCAGCGGGGTGCTCACTTCTCAGTTCTTCCAAACCCGTGGGTCATTGAGGATACTTGTTTGCAGGATAAAGCTGTGAGAGAAGCAAAATCATTATTTCTTAAGTTTTATTTTTATTTATTATTTATTTTTGAGAGAGAGAGAGAGAGAGCTCGTATGTTCACGAGAGCAGGGGAAGGGCAGAGAGAGAGGGAGAGAGAGAATCCCAAGCTGGCTCCATGCTCAGCACAGAGACCAACGTGGGGCTCCATCGTATGACCGTGAGATCATGACTTGAGCCGAAATCAAGAGTCAGACATTTAACTGACTGAGCCACCCAGGTGTCCCAAGATCATTATTAACACAAAAATCAGGGTTTGAGTTATTTCTGAGTGAAGGAAGACCATGTACTTAGGGAGGATGAAACAGGGGCTTCCACAGGACTGGAACTGGGAACATTCCATTCCTTATCCCAAGTGGTGGCTATATGGCATTCATTTCATCATTCTTCCTTAATTTGCATATGTATGTTTTACACATTCTTCAATGTAAAGGATACATTTCAGTTATAAAAAATGAAAAAAAAGACAACTGGACCTCAAATCAGAATACATGAAGCCTGCCTCTACCTCCTACTGTCTACACGACTTTACACAATCCAATTCTCCTTATGAGACTCTCTTTCCTCCACTGCCGATAAAGATCATTTCTCTTCTGCTCATTTAAGTAACTGTGCTGAGAAAGGAAATGCAATTGTACATTTGAAACTGCTTTATACACTGCACAGTGATGTATAAACACCAGTACTGAGTATTATGGCAAGAGCCTGTGTACTAAGGGTATCCCTAATAAAGTAATCCCCACATTAGGGCCACTGTGCCTCATGTGTTTCTCAGAGACTGTTCTCAGGCTCTTTGCTACTCTTGGATTCCCTTTGGCTGGATCATAAATATTTGTTCTCCCTTGGGAATAACTGAACAAAATGAAATTCCTGCCATTGACTGCTCTTTCTAGAAGGAAGGCACAAAATTTATATACTTAGGTACGTTACATCTTAATAATAACCTGAGTTGCCGCACTTGATCATTATGGAAACACTCTTTCTAAACTGTTTTGGACAGTGAACCGGAGAACAGGGACAGTCTTGCCCATAAACTAGGTGGTACTTCAGCCCCAGTTCTGGAAAATTGGGTTACATAGCCGTTACCAGGCTGTTCTGATGAGCAGTAAAGAAAAAGCCAGAAGTTAGAACGTCCTAAACCCCAGGACCTCAAAATGTGAACTTATTTGGAAATAGGGTCATTGCAGATATAATTAGTTAAGATGAGGTCATTAGGGTGAGCCCTCATCCAAGAAGACCATTGTCCTTATAAAAGGGGGAAATGTGGGCACAGAAGGAATAAGGTGCACAGGGAAGAGATGCGGGACGGGGGTGGGGGGGTCAGGAAGGGACGGCTACCTACAAGCCAGGGTAGGGGGTCTTCCACAGATCTCCCTCACAGCCTCAGAAGGAACTAATCCTGACAGCACCTTGATCTCAGACTGCCGGCCTCTCTGGAACCCTGAGGGAGACCTTCCTGCTACTCAGGCCCCCGCCCATGGCCCATGGCTATGGCCGCCCTCACAGGCCCACAAAGCGTCCAACTAGGACAACTTACATAATGTCTGTGTGAAACCGAATCTCCTTGCGAAGTTTTTCTACTGCCCTTTTGTGTGGCTTAGCACGCCTGGTGAATCCCCGGGAGAGCGACGCTGAAACGCGAGCCCTGCGGGCAGGCGGCAGGGGGTGTGTGCCGGGCGTCCTCAGGGCCATCCATTTCTTCGATGATGGGAAGAGTCCTCACACCCTGGAGACGGACGGGGCCTGCGCACACCTGGAGGCAGACGGAGCCTGCGCACACTCACGGGGTCTGCGCACACCCTGGAGGTGGACTAAGGGCCTGCGCACACGCTGGAGGCAGATGGGGGCGGGGGGGCCTGCGCACACCTGGAGGCAGACGGGGCCTGCGCACACGCTGGAGGCAGATGGGGGCGGGGGGGCCTGCGCACACCTGGAGGCAGACGGGGCCTGCGCACACGCTGGAGGCNGGGCCTGCGCACACGCTGGAGGCAGATGGGGGCGGGGGGGGCCTGCGCACACCTGGAGGCAGACGGGGCCTGCGCACACGCTGGAGGCAGATGGGGGCGGGGGGCCTGCGCACACCCTGGAGGTGGACTGAGGGCCTGCGCACACGCTGGAGGCAGATGGGGGCGGGGGGCCTGCGCACACCCTGGAGGCGGAAGGAGGGGCCTGTGTACACCCTGGCGGCGGACAGGGGGTCCGCGCACACTCACAGGACCTGCGCACACCCTGGAGGTTGACGCGGCCTGCGCACACCCACGAGACCTGCGCACACCCCCGAGGCAGATTCGGGGAGGGGTGAGGGTGCGCACACCCTGGAGGCGGCATGAGCCTTCGCCGCAGCAGGGCCCCGGGCTCAGCCGCTAACCCAAAAAGCACCCGCTCATCTGGACCCAGCCCGGGGCTGCTCCCTCGAGTCTGCGCCCCGGCCTGCAGCTGCCTTCCCTAAACAACCTCCTCCAACAGTTCTTGCCTCCTTTCCTCCCCTCCTTCATTCCCAGAATAAATTTAAAGAACGGCGTGAATGGCTTCAAGGCCGGCTGTACATTGGTCTCCTTTGGGTGTTTTTTGCTGCAGCCTCTAGGCCCTCGCCCCGGTCACAAGAAGCAGAATCCCTGGTTGGGATGTGTAATATAATACAAATACATGTATTTGGTCTTTGTCCCCGGTTGGCACAGAGATCCTAAAACTTTACCCTGGAATTTCCTAAGTGACAGGAGAGATTTGTTTTTCCTAACGAGCCTTTTTGGGCCACACCTGAGTTTAAGGGTGAGGAGGTGACTCAGGTGGGGGCAAGGGGGTGAGGGGTCTTGATAGATTCTGGCCGCGTACAGAACGGGGGTGGTCACCAGAAGACCAAACTTCTGATTAGAGGCTGGGAACTCTCAGCCCCACCCCCCAACGTCTGGGGAGAGGAGGGAGGCTGGAGACTGAGTCCAGTAAATACTTGAAATTTGGAGAAATCCTGAGGGGGGTTCGCCTGGAGAGGGCCCCGAAGCTTCCACTCCTTCCCCCAGACTGTGCCCTGTACAACCTTCCACTTGGCTGGTCCTTAGCTCTGTCACTACAGTAAAGCTGTAACTATAAGTAGAGCCTTTCCTGAGAACTTTGAGTCGCTCTAGTGAATTATCAGGCCTGAAGAGGGGGTGTGGGAACCCCCAAATCCTTAGTCAGCTGGGCAGAGGTGTGGTGGCCCGGGGACCTATCTGGCGGCTGGTATCTGACATGGAGGCAGTCTGCTGGGACTGAACCCTTTGACTTCTGGGTTATCACGCCAACCCCAGGTAGGTAAGTCAGGGTTGAACTGAACTGTCGACACTCAGCTGGTGTGGGGAGAACTGGAGAAGTGGCTAGTGTCAGGAGAAACCACAGGGACATTGACAACTATGAAGTATGCCACTCTGCTGTTTCCGAAGAACCTGAGAAGGGGAAAATATCCCAGTTGTCTGGGGGTCTGCCTGCTGTCCCTTCAGACACCTGCATTGGTGCTGAGGCCACACTCAAGTTACCAGCTCATCAGGATTTGCCCAGGGTGTTCCCAGTTTTAGCACAGACAGTTGCGGATCCTAGTAACCTCTTCAGTCCTGGGCAGATGGTTATTCTATGATGCGCGCGCACGCACACACACACACACACGCACTCACACACACAAACACACTGCGCCAGCCAGGGACTGCTCATTGTGGGGTATTAGTTATGTCTCATTCCTGCTGGATAGAAAACTTCCAACGGGCTGCTTTTGCTTGGGCACCTCCCCTCAGCCTGGCCTCAGGTGTTCAGAGCCATGCTGCTGTCTGAGATCTTTCCACCTAGCCCCATCCTGCCGCCCCATTGACCTCCCCCACCTCCTGCCCAGCGCTCCCTCCCCTTTCACAGCCATTGCCTCCAGTAAATCTCTTGCCTATCCACCCCTGTTTTAGCATCTGGTTCTCAGAGGACACAGAAATACACTGATCAGTATATTTTAAATCTCCCGAAGTGATTGTGAACCCAGCTAGGTTTGAGAAGCACCATCCAGGCGTGCTAACTACCAGCGCACCTGCCCACGGTCCAGTGGCGAGACCAACATGCAAGCTCCTAATTACAGTGCCACGTGGGAAACGCAGCACTAAGATAGGAGCTGAATGTTCCGGAAGTGCTGAGGAAGAGAGATGGAACTGCCCTGGTGATGTGGGAGATGATTTCAGCTTCCAGTGCTGAGAGACAGCAGCCGTACCTCTTGAGCTCTAAGTAGAGAATTCCTACTGTTTTTCTCCGTGTATCACACCACTGTGATAAAATCATCATGTGTTGTGGACATAAATTTAGAGATGTTTTACTGACCACACTGCTGGCCACCAAATATGTTGGCCAATTCTTTCACTCACTGGACACCAACAGGGTGTTCAACAATTTCATTCAAATTCTAACTACTAACTAACACCACTAACTAATACTAACTACTCAGGTTAGCACTGACTCCACAGGTGAAAAATTCCCACAAAACTGCCCCCATTTCAGATGGTGGCTCAGGTCCCAGGTTGCATGTCATCTGTGCTTCTGAATGACCAGCTATAAATCCAGCGTTCCCACAACCCCCTCCTCAGAGTCCATCATTTCCTAGAATGGCTCACAGAACTCGGGAAAAACTTCAGCTGCCATCACCGGTTTAGTATAAAGAATGTAACTTAGGAATACCAAGTGGAAGAGAGGCATAGGGTGAGGCATGGGGGTGAGTGCTGGAAACTTCCATGTCCTTTGCAGGTGTGCTGCCCACCTAGCACCTTGGTGTGCTCACCAACACGGCAGTTTTCCAAACTCTCATTTGTATGGAAGTTTCATTACACAGGCATGATTGGTCAAATTATCGACCTCCGTTGATTCACACAATCACCAGCCCCTCTCCCTTCCCCAGAGACTGGGGTGGGACTGAAAGTTCTAACCCTCCAATCACATGGCTGTTTCCTCTGACATCCAGAGGGCACCCTGAAGCTATCTAGGGGCCCCACCAAGAGTCTCCCCATTAGCATCAACTCAGGTATGGTCAAAAGGGGTTGATTTTGAATAACAAAGATGCTCCTTTTCACCCCTGTCACTCAGAAAACTCAGAGAACTTTAGAAGTCCCTGTGTAAAGAAACTGCTAACAAAGACCAAACATTTTAACAAAAGATGGTCCTCCGGATAGTACAAGAGTGTGAGGGGCTGTGCGCCAGGAACCAGAAACAAAAACCAAATACACATTTCATAGTATCTCACAACATCACACAAATTCACAGATCTGATTTCCAGTGAATTCTACTGAAATCACTAGAAAGAAAACTGACCTCCTCAAATATCCTGGTACAGCGCTCTGTACATATATTCCGCTTGGCTGTTCCTCAGCTCTGTCCTTACAATAAAGCTGTGATTATAAGTAGAGCTTTTCCTGAGCGCTTTGAGTCTCTGATGAATCAGCCCCTGAAGAGGGGGTTTGGGAACCCCCAAATCTATTGTCAGCTGGGCAGAAGTGTGGCCACCTGGGGACCTCTCTGGAGTGTGTGTGTATGTGTGTGTGTGTGTGTGTGTGTGTGTGTGTAACATTGCAGCAACAGGGCTAAAACTGCCATGCTATTAACACACATACTTTAGCAATGTAGAGATTTTTACATCAACTGTCTCCAATAATTTCTGGTTTTCCTTTTGAAAAATGCATCACTAATTATAGGATAGTTATCCCAGCTGGAAGCCTTTTATCCTTGCTGGATACAGCCATTTCCCAGCAAAGTTAAAAACCAGATAAGTGCTATGTGTGGCATTTAAAAAGTCAAATATTACACAAGGTCACATATGAATCACTTTTTTCCTAAATTAATGCATTATTTTGATGTTCCGGGAAGAATTTTCTAATACATATTTTCTTTCGCTTCAACTATTAAGCAATTTAAAACAGAGTCCTCCATCAGGTCCCACTGGACTGTCAATCTCCAAGATAGATAGATTCACACAAGCATATCTAAGTGGCTCTCTGTAAGTTTGAGATAGAGGAGAAAAGAAAACACAAATATTTTCTTTAGCATTTTTCATGATGATCATAATGTGCGGTGGGAGGAAGAATGGCCATAATTGTTTTGTGGGCAAGTTTTCTTTTATCTTACTATTTTTTATCATGGTAACATTATATAACATGAAATTTACCATTAATAACATCTGCTCCTCTTCACAGAACAGTGGTCTCAGCATCATCTTGCATATTCACATTCTGTCCCCTAACACACACAAACACACACACACAGTCACAAACACATGCACATCGTTTACCCTCACTTTGGGGATCCTGACACCTCATTAAAACATGACGATCTTCGGAAGGTCAATGGAAATGAGCCAACAAGATGACAAGTCTGTAGGAGCAGAGGACATGGGACATGGTCCTGTTGGGTAGCAAAGGGACATCAAAAAATCTAAAATAATGAAAGGGGTTCATTTGCTTAAAAGGAGAGTACAATTTTGTTTTTTTAGCTGTTCACAGTCCCCTAACAGCCAAATAGGAATTAATGTGGAGTTTCAGAAACAAAGACAGAAAATAACTGTGTCTCACATTTGCCTCCCACTCAAACTACCTCCACATCTCCCCCGTGCGTCCCTGAAGCAAGTGTCTTAAAGCCATAGTCTATCCTCATTTCTCTTAACTACCAGGTACATCTCAACGCATCACAACCTGGCTTCATTCCATAACACTGCCCTGACATGGCTCCTAATAATTATCTCCTAATTACCAGCCCAGTGCTTTCGTTTTTGGTTTTCAGCCTAGCTGAGCACTCTACAGTACATGACACTATTGACAAATGACCTTACCATTCATGTGCACACACACACACACACACACTCACACACACACACACACACACACACACACACACACACACCCTTAGCTCCTAGAACATTTCTCACAATTCTTTCTCTGGCTGCTTATGTTTTGCCCTTAAGTGTCTGGATTCCCCAGCTTTTCTGGCCTTCTTCTCATTTATTCTGCATGCTTTCCTTAGACAACATCCACTCTTGGCTTCTGCTTCTACACTGAAAACTCTCAGACTATCCCCTGACCTGACCACTCCCCATTGTTTCTATTCTGTATCTCCAACTGCCTCCTGGACATCTCTTCTTCTCTACCTCATTAGCATCTTGTACTTGACATGACTAAAACCAAACTAAAGATAGATAAATGATAGATGATAGATAGATAGATAGATAGATAGATAGATAAAACAAAAATCTCTGTCCCTTATATTCTTTCTTTACATGAGTTAATGGCACTGTCTTAGTCAGCTCAGTCTCCCATAACAAAATGCTGCAGTCTGGGTAGTTTGAACAGTAGACATTTGTTTCTCACTGTTCTGGATAACAGTTCTGGAGCCTGGAAAGTCTAATATCAAAGTGCCAGCAGATTCAATTTCTGCTGAGAGCTTTCTTCCTGGCTGGCAGATAGCTGCCTCCTCACTGTGTGCTCACATGAGGGAGAGAGAAAGAGAGCTAGCTCTCTTATGCCTCTTCTTATAAGGACCTCATCCTATTGGATCAAGACCCCACCCTTATAACCTCATTTTGCCTTAATTACCTTCTAAAGGGCCTATTTCCAAATATAGTCACATTAGGAGTCAGGACTTCAACATAAATTTGCAGGGAACACATTCAGTCCATAGCAGTTACCATGTTCCAAGTTAGGTCTTGTGTTGAGTCTTCCTCTCCCCCATATCCAATTAGATGTCCCAATTCATGGGCTTCCAGCCCTTAATTTCTCTTTAGCCCATCCCTTCCTTCCACGTCTACCTTTATACTTCCACTTCAGCCCTCCTTGTGCCTCGCCTGGACCATATCCTTTGGTGTTCTTACTCCTCTCATCCCACTTCCTGCATCTTTCTACTATGGTACTTCCAGGTCAGCATCCAAAATCACACATCTGATCAGGATGCCCCCAAACTGTCCTATGAACAGTCCATAAGTGCCATCTAACCACTCTGGTCTCAGCTCATTCCTAGTCATTGTCCCCAGACGTCATGCCCTAGTCACACTGGGCTTCTAGCTCTCCCACCCTCACACCTCTTTTCCATTCTTTTTTTGTCCAGAATTTTCCTCTATTTGGAATGTGCCTCCCTCTTCCTTTACTTGGTCAGGTCATACCCATCTTACAGTCCTCAGGTTAAATATGATGCCTGAGTGTGGGGAAATAGGTTCAAGAATTCCTTCTACTTAACATAAATAGGTTTAAAAAAAAAAAGGCTTAGGGAAGAAAGCCACCACCACAGGGTGAAAGCGCCCAAGGTTAGTTAGCAAGATATTATAATGGAATCACAAGTAACTTGTTATATCACCTGCAGGAAACTACTTTCCATCTGGTGTTGGTGTACTTTGATCACAACTTCAAACTCCACTTGCACCCCAGACCCTTTGCTTCTTATACACACAAGTTAATGATTACTATCTGATTATTTTCTGCACATTCACCACATGTGTAAGGTCTCAAGAGTTCAATAAATACAGAGATGAAACCCCTGTTCTGGGCTCTTGTCTCCTCCCAGACATTAGCCTCTCTTGTATTCAATTCTACATCCACTCTCTTGCTGGCCAAGAGAGAACTCTAGACTCATAGTCTGCAACACCCAAGAATCATTTCTCAACCCCTCCACCCTATTCATACCCTGTTGCAGGACTTGCCATATTTATGTATCAGTCCCTCATGAGTAATGACAGACTGGCCTTTGCTGCTGAGCACCTGGGCCCCACCCATAACAAGTTATTTGATAAATGTAGGCGGAAGCAGAGTGTGTTGTAGGGATGTCGAGGGCAGGGATGCTCTACAGCCTTTGTCCTTGACTTTTCTCAGTTAAAAAGTAAATCTTCAATATTTTCAATTAGGCATTTGTGTGGACCATTTCATCCTGAGTACAGAGAATTAGACTTTAAGCATTCCTCTAATACATATAAAACAATGCTAATTTTTAAAAAAAAATCAAGACCACCCAGATTATAAGGTGACTCTTTCAATTCCCAAAAGAAATGTATGTTACTCCTTACTAGGATACTTCATGTATGATTCAAATACGATTTTAAGTCTAGTACATAAAGGTAAGGGCCATTATATTTTAGTGTCACCCACCTATAATACTTATTTTAGGTTACATTCTAAAGAAACCTAAAAGGAAAAGGTTAAAACGTTCTCAGTTCAAAGCTCCCCCTGGCCCCAGAATTTTTAATTTTATATAAAAGGTGGGTTGGCATTTAAACAACAACAACAAAAATCTTCTTAATTAGCCAGAATAAATCTTTGTGCATTTCTGGCCATATGCTCCCAGAACAGAACCCTTTGAAATGTGTACCAGAAATGGGAAATTCAGATAAAACCACACGGAGTCATGTGAGAGGACAGAGCACAGATCACCAGACAGCCTTTACAGGAACTGCTTCTCACCTACTAAGCCAGATTTTCTTGAGCGAAGCAGCTGTGTGAAAGCCCTTTTTCGTTAGCAGTCTTCCTATTGTGAGGAAATTGAAAGACACAAAACTGTTCAGGAATCAAAACATTTCTATGACCTTAGATGATGCTTCAATATTGCTTATGCTTCACATGATCTGGGAGTTTTTGCTTCATGATGCAAAGGAGAAAATCACTGTCCCTGCAATGAGAGGAATATCATGCAGGGCACAGCTAGGCCTTCCAGCACACAGGACTTGAACAGGCCAGAGACCTGGGCCTTCTCTCATGGCTGAAGGAGGTTTCGTTCCCATTAAGGTACCAGCTTTGTGAAACTGGTCTAACCAATCAGGGCTCAGCTGTAATCGGGACCAGGGGACTGACACGGGCTTCGGTGCTCCGTGGGGCTTTTCCAGAGGAAGGAAACGTGTCATTTGTCTTTACAAGTTGGTGCACACCCCCAAGGCCTGGGCCTGTCTGTCCCTAGTGTGCCTATCTCTTCCTGCTTCCTGCTTCCTGCTTCCACCGCGGCTCTCACACCACCCCAAAGCCTCACTCGCAGCCCCCATTGCTCCTCATCTCATACTTCTGCCTGTGCTCCTCCATGACCTGGAACACCATTTTGATATCCCACCCTGCTCCTTCGCCTGACAACGTGCTGTTCAAGTCTTAAAATTTAGCTCCATCATCTCTTCCAGGAAGCCTTCTCCATCCACCCTCCCTACAGCTGAGTTAAGGGGCTTTGTGAGGGCTGTGAGGGAGAATCTGCTCCATGTATGTTGCAGCTTCTGGTGGTTTTCTGGTAAGTTCTGGTGTTCATTGGCTTGTAGAAGCATTGCTCTAATCTCTGCCTCATCTACACATGGTGTTCTCCCTGTGTGCTGGGTGCTTCCAGTGCTCCCCTTTTTACAGAGATGCCAGTCGATTGGATGCAGGCCCTCCCTAATGACCTCATTTTAACTTGATTACCTCACTAAAGACCTTATCTCCGAATACAGTCACATTCTGAGGTACTGAGATTCAACATATGAATTGGGCAGGGTGGGGGGGCATATATTTTAATCCATAACGGACCTCATTATCTTTATTTCCATAAAGCCCTTCATATATCCCTATCGCCACTTTATAACTGTACAACCAAAGGACTGTTTTCTCCACTGGACTGTGGGCTTCTTTGCAGAAGGTACTGTGTTATGTGATCTTTACACACCCAATGCCCAATGGCACAACATAGAAACCAAATAGACAGATGGATGAATGAATGAGTGAATAAATGAATGAGTAAACAAGGCCACTGAGAAGAACCAAAACATTATGAATAATCTATGTGCAGATTCACTTCAGGGACAACTTAAACGTGCAATTTTGTGTTTGTTTATAGATACGAAATTTTACATCGCAACACACGCCAGTATAATTCGTGCACTTTAACCACCAGTCCCTCCTCAGTTGTGTAAAACTGTGGCCTCAGATTTAAAAAGTTTTTCTCAGCTCTGAACCAGGGCCTTGCCTTGCCTTTTGCCTTTCTGGTTTTATCACCAAGAGAGGGCTTCTTCTGAAACCTTCCTCTTCCTCCCCCCAACCCCACCCCCAATAAGTGGGTTCTCTCAACCAGACCCACTGGTAAATGCAGGACACTTCCTGGGGCTCCCCGTGCAGATCATGTTTCCATCACCATTTCTGTTCCTGTTTCTTTGCACAATTCCATGCAGTGACCTTGGCTTTCCCTTGTGCTGCCCTCTGGCACTTCTTGTTTGGCTAGTTCCTCCCCTGAGGGAGATCTGGTTGGGAAAGGAAGGGCCCCCAGGCAGAATGCTGCCCCGAAGACCATCCCACTCCCACATGACTCAGAGGTTGTTGATTTCATAATTATTTCCCAGTTCTCACTGCAAATATATTTGCACAGCAAATATAGAGACCTCAGACCCAGCCACTCTGGGGAAATGGCAGCTTCACTGGCCCTCAGAGGCAGACAAACTCTCCAGCTCTTTCATTCCCGTGGCATTTGTGTTAAGATGCTTAGAATATTTTTCAAAAGCTCTGGGCAATCTTCAAATTTGAGGTCGGTCTGGTCCCTTCTTTGTCACTCTGTGCTATTTATACATCTAGAAGCCTTTCTTGCCTGTCTATCAGAAGGGCCTGGCACTCAACACGACATAGTCAGATGCGGGGAAAGAAGATATAACATATGTTCATGTGTCATTGGTTTTTTTAATTATATACTGACCTGAGTCCTACAAATACTTTTAAATAACATACACACTTACATTAATATTCAAGAATAAAACTCGTGCCGGGAATGCTAGTGTGGCTCTGAGTTTTCCTTGGAGGGAAAGCACTGACAGAAACATCAGTCCATTTGGAAACCTGCTCTTGACTTACACAAGGGCTAGCTGAGCTGACTCTTTCAGCGACTTAACCTCAGGCTGTCTCCAGAGATCATGCTTAGCAGGTTTGAGGTCCCAACCTTTTCTTTGTCAAAGCTATGGGGCCTTTGACAAGCTACTCCGTACACTCTTCTTAAGGTGGAAAAGTACATAGGTGGGGCTCACCCCCATCACCCCCACAACTACCACCACCCCGGGCACCACGTGCACCTCTGATCATGCTCCCAACATGTTCCACATTCTGGCCTTTACAAGAAGTGGCAATAAAAGATAGAGTTGGGGCTTAAGGAAGGAGCAACTAGGAAATGAGAAGAAAGAAAAAGAAATAAAGGCAATAAAGGGAAAGAAAAGGGTGAGGAAGGAAATATTCCTTAGAAAATTGAACCTACTCACAACAAGGAAAGAAGTATTATAAAAATCAATAGACAAGTTTTTCATATTCCTCTCTTATGTACACACATATACACTGAGGCTCAAAATACATAAATTGCCATTTTACAACAGCCCATAAAAAAATTCTATTTATGCTACCCAAACCCCCAAACAGTGGGTCCATGATTCGGGTTACACTATTCATCTGCATATATTAATATTTTTGTTTTGTTCACTAACACAAGCCCTAAGACACAGTACCTTGGGTCCGCCTTCAGAAATGCAATGTCATACTCTGTCTTCCTCGTGTTCTTGGATACTGATGGAAACTAACAGGCTCAAATCACCCCCACTGGATCATAAACCCCAATAGAAGAAGCTCCAATAGTTTCTTTATGAGAATCTGCTTTGATGTTGTCCTTTGGGAGGGGGAGGGGTGGGAAGGGAAGACAAATGGAGGGAGGGAGGAAGAAATGGGGGAAGAAGGAGGAAGGGACAGGGTGGGGTATAGGAAAGGAGGAGAGAGAAGGAGAAAGAGGGAGGAAGTTGGCCTTTGATAAGAAAGCTGAAGGCGCACATTGGAAATGAGGATGATGTGCGTGGCCAGCTATGATTTTGACATCAATCAATAGATTGTCATCGGCCTGTTAGGTGACAGCTGCTCTATTCACACTGCGCCGCCCCCAGATCCCACACAGGGCCCAGTGTAGTGCTCTGAATGGCGGTTCATTCACTGAGCACCCTGCAGGCACTGTGCTCAATGACACACTGTTCCAACTCCCACAAAGTTCACCCTCCAGAAGGGAAGAGAGATGGGCATTGACGGGAACCTAAAAACACCCCGGTTCTATTTGGACACACAAATATAAATTCATACACACTCACACACTCACTCTTCAGCCCCAGTTTCCACTTCTCATTACTGGAGAATTAGAAAAGAGTGTTGATCTCTCTGGGTAGACAAGCCCCACAGGCTCCAGGGAGTCTACACAGTGGTTTGTGGTGGGCATGTTCGTTCTAGATGTCTAGAGTCCAAGGGGAAAGGATGTGGGGTTTATCCTGGATTCTGAAGGGCACATATGGTAGCATCTCTGGGTATGTTATCTGTTAATTTACAGAGGGGAAAAAAAGAAGAGACTGAATATTCCTTTGTAATTTTTTTCAAAACACCAATCGAAGTTTCCATATGATAAAAGAACTTTTTGTTAATGTTTTAGATGTCTATCTAGGCCCTTGTGGATGCTAATGGGTATTTCTTCTTAATCCAAATGACAGAGCTCTACATAACTCATAAAGAAAAGTTGCTCTATTGTCGTGCTCCATTTTACTAATTCAGAAACCTGACATTTCTGGAGGAGCGGCGACAAGTAATTTCACGATGATAAATTCTAGAAGACAAAATACTCTGCTCTATGGAACTCAGGAGTAATTTAAAAGAAAGATAAACAGGTCCAACATCTAATGGGTAAACAAATGTGACAGGATAATTTATTGAGATATTAATTTGTGATTTTTTTTTCTTGGTCCTACAAGAGTCTGGCAAGATGGGAAGGAATTGTCCTTCTCCCAGGCAAGAAGGTGGGCATGTTCCAAATGGGGACTCCTTTACCTGTATTATTAACAGCATCTCATTTTGAGACCTACCATTAAAGTTACCAAGCACCCACCAATGAAAAGAGCTGCAGCTTCAGAGGGCAGCAAAATCGGAGTGGCCTGACTTGGCAGGCTGGAAGAAGTCCCACAAGATGGCAGGTGTGGGGCTAGTTGTGGCAGTTCTGTAAGTGACAGATATATGTACACTACATGCTCACTGAATCCCAAGAAAATAGGGAGACCAGAAAGATCCCAGAGAGGTGGCACCCATCTTTCTCCCTAAACAGCTTCATTTGAACTACCTTGGTCCTAAGTACTCAATGTTGCAATGCCAGCCTCATCCCCAACGTTATCTTTGGTCATGAGGACTCCAAACCTGCCCTGATCCAGGCTTCACTCCTCAGCAATATGTTCTGTTAAACCACCTTAGGTTACATTTCAAAGACTGGTCACAAAATCTTTGCATCTTTTCTCATAAAGAAGTGGAGTCTGTATGTTTCCAACTCTTGAATCTGGCTTTGACCACGCAACTTGCTTTGGCCAACAGAAAACATGCAGAACCTGAAAAGCGCCTGCTCATTTGGACTTCTCTTACTGCTTTTAGAACATAGCTCCCAAGTGCAGACGCCTGAGATTGACTGGTAGATGCTGGAGAAACATGGCCCAGTGGCCGGCATTACCACAGCCAAGCACCAGACATGTGAGTGAGGCCACTGTGACCAACAGCCCCCAGGAGATTCATCCCTCGGCTCTCTGGTTTGCTAAGTCTCCATCAAGCACTTTCTCAGGCCAATGGCTATGAATTAGCCACTCACATAAGTTACTTTTTTTGGAAAAAAGTAACTCTGATGAACCTGGAGGCCATTACACCCAATGGAATAAGCCAGTCTCAGGACAAATACTGTATGATTCCATTTACATGAAATCTGAAATAGCCAAACTCATAGAAGGAGAGAATAGAATAGTGGTTGTCAGGGGCTGGGGGGAGGGGGAAATGCAGACTTCTTCAATAGGTATAGTCTCATGTATGCAAGATGAGTAAGTTCTAGAGAACTTCTGTACAAACACAGTGCCAGAGTGCCTACAGTTAACAATACAGTGTTGTACACTTAAACATTTGTTGAGAGGATAGATCTCACGTTAAGTGTTCTTACCACAAAAGGGGGACAGAGAAACAAGGAAAAGTAATTCTGCTCCAAGGTAAGAAAAGGTCTCTTGTATCCAGAGACATAATGACATAACTTTCCTTGATTTTTAAGTAAAAACTGTCTCTGTACATATATTACTTTGCGAAAGTTATCTTCTCTCCTCTGATACAAGTTTGATCTTTTATTGCAAATTAAAAGTTCATGTATGTATGGGTCTATTTCTGGGTTTTCTATTTTATTCTTTGATATATCCCTTTACTGTGATACTATACTATCTTTATTACTATAAATTTTGTAATAATTTTTGAATCAGCCAATACTTTTGTTCTTTCTCAGAGCCCCCTTGCCTATTTTAGGTTCCTTACATTTCCATAAGAATTATAAAATTAGGGTTTGTATTTGTACAAAAATTTCTGCTGGGATTTCTTTGAAACTGTGCTGAATCCATAGATCGATTTGAGGAGAATTGACATGTTAACAATATTTAATCTTCTGACCCATAAACACATTTATTCAGGTCTTCTTTCATTTCTCCCAACTATGTCTTATAGTTTTCAGTGTATAGGCATTGCGTATGTTTTGGCAGATTTAGCCCTAAGTATTTGATATTTTCAATGCTCATTCATATTATACTTCATTTTTAGATTATTCATTTCTAGTTTCTAGAAATGCAACTAATTCTCTTATATTGATCTTGTGCTATGAAATTTTCCTAAACTCACTAATTAACCTAGTAGCTCTTTTGTAGACTTCATTAAATTTCCTTCACAAATGATAATATCATCAGCAAATAAATACATTTTTACTTATTCCCTCGCAATCTGGATGCCATTTATTTCTTTTTCTTCCCAATTACACTGCCTAGACTTCCAGCATAATGTTAAATAGACGTGATGAAAGCAGACATGCTTTGCCTTATTCCTAATCTTAGGGAGAAAACATTGTGTTAAGAATGTTAACACTTAATTAACTTAATGTTAATTCTTAACACTGTTAAGAATGTTAGCTATAGATTTTTCATAGATGCCTTCTATCGTGTTGAAAAAGTTCCTTTCTAATCTTAGTTTTCTGGGACTTCATATCAGAAATGAATGCTGAATTTCATTAAGTGCTTTTTCTGCCCCAACTAGATGACTAAATAATTTGTCTTTTATTATTTTGTTAATATGGTGAATTACATTGATTGACTTTCAAATATTAAACAAACCTTGTATTTACGGGATCAATCCCACCTAGGTAAATCTCCTTTTGTGTATTGATGGATTTTATTTGCTAAAACTTTGTCAGAATTTGTGTGCATCTATAAGAAATATTTATAGTTTTTTTTGACCCCTTTCCATTATGAAGTGACAGCTCTCTATGTCTGTTTTCTTTTTTTTTTGCCCTGAAGTCTGCTTTGTCAGATATTATAGCCATTTCCTTCTTTCAATTAATGTTAACAGGCTCTATCCTTTTCCACACTTAGTTTAAATGTGTTTGTATTTTTATATTTAAAATGTGTTTAAAATGTGTTTTTTGTAAGTAGTATAAAGTGGGTCTTTTTAAAAATCTAAAAAATATCTGCTTTTTAATTGAGTGTTTAGACCATTTCTATTTAATGTGATTATTTATACAGTTGTGTTTAAATCTCTTATTGCTTGCTATTGGTCTATTGACTCTGTTTCTTTTATTCTCTTTAACTACATTTTATGGGTTCTTTTTTACCTCTTTCTTTTTTTTTTTTCATTTTTCAGAAATGCAGATTCAACTCAATATATGAAAAAGACACTCAACTCAATATATGAAAAAGGAAGGCACTCTAAAAATGAAAGAGACTCCTTTAGGAGGTAGTGAGTTCCTTGACATAAGTGTTCAACAAATGTGATATAACCCTTTATCAAGGAAGACCACTCTATTTATTTATTTATTTTTAATGTTTTATTTATTTCTAGGAGAGAGAGAGAGAGAGAGAGACAGCATGAGCAGGGGAGAGTCAGAGAGAGAGGGAGTCACAGACTCTGAAACAGGCTCCAGGCTCTGAGCTGGCTGTCGGCACAGAGCCCGATGCGGGGCTTGAACCCACGAACCGTGAGATCATGACCTGAGCGAAAGTCTGATGCTTAACCGACTAAGCCACCCAGGCGCCCCAAGACCACTCTATTTAAAACAACAGCGCTGCTTACATTTGCCTCACTATTCCCAGCTCCCTCCTTATTTCATTTATTTCCACAACACATATCATTTTTTACTATATTGCATAATTTAGCTCTGCACATGCTTATTATTGGTCCTCCTTTACTAGATGTAAGCTCTATGTAGGCAGGGTTATTTTTATTCTTTGTTTTGTTTTATCTGATTTGTTCACTATTGCACCCAATGCACATGGTAAACACTTGTAAATATTAGCTTAATGAATCAATCAATCAGATGGGGGTTAAACTCTGTGAGCTCTAAAGGCTCCAAGCATTGTTAAAATTAAATATTGGTGAGTCTATATTTGGGCACTTCCTTCTTCTCCTTTCTCCCTTTCTCCACTCCTACCCAAGAAAATCACTTACCCATCCTTCATCACATGTACAAAGCCAGCACCGTACATCTAATGCTAACCTTGGCAGGCCCAGCATCTGCTGGCAAGGAGTTCTTTAGCCATGATTTATTATTAAATCTTAATCGCAGACTTCTCCTGCAATCAAGAGCCTTGATTAAGTCCATTCACAGTCCTGTAAGGTCAGAAATGAGGAGGCAGAAAGAGGAGGGAAATCAGAGGCTAATGATCATTTATATCTCCATAACTTGGACCAAGCAACTATTTCATTTCTTTTTTTTTTAAATTTTTAAAATGTTTTATTGATTTCTGAGAGAGAGAGAGAGAGAGACAGCATGAACAGGGGAGGGTCAGAGAGAGAGGGAGACACAGATTCTGAAATAGGCTCCAGGCTCTGAGCTAGCTGTCAGCACAGAGCCTGACGTGGGGCTCAAACCCACGAACCACAAGATCATGACCTGAGCCGAAGTTGGGCGCTTAACCAACTGAGCCACCCAGGAGCCCCAACTATTTCATTTCTTGTTAGACCCTAAGTGATTACATGCCAGGATTCCTACCCTCCTGTCTCATGCCTTCCCTCCCAGAGATTTTTCTGCTGTGAGTCTCATTGCCAACCACTTTTCCCAGGGGAGGGGCTCTCACCAAGAAGGGATCCCATACAAAAAGCAAGCACAAGAATGTATCTGGTCAGGCAGGAGGGATTCCTTCTCAGTTAAACTTTTTAGTGATGAAGAGGGGAAAATCAGTACTTTACCGCCCACCATCAACGATTCTGTGTGTTCTTACCAAGGCACACTTGCCTCCCAAAATCAAAGTATTCTTTCAGCTTCCTTAGCAGGATTCTTACTGTTCTTGGAAGCAGCTGTTCTGACTGCATCTTGATGAGGAGGCTGAGGTTGAAGCTCTCTCCATTCTCTCTTTTGCTTTTTTGATGAGCCCATCACCGTGTGGGATATTTTGGTCTTGAACCCTACTAAGAAAACAAAAGTAGCCATGGCAAAGCCATTACATTGAAAATGTTTGCTGTTATTCAGAATGTTCCGTGTGCTGACCAGCTTTCATCAAGTTCATACCATCTACAAAGCTTTCTGAGGATGACTTGTCTTGAAGGAAATATATAACCTTGGACAAAGCAATGTTTTAAGCAGCAGCCCCCCCACCCCCAACAAAATGGACATGGGCCTTAGGGGTGGCTGAACTCCATCTATTGGGAATCCAGAAAGTCTTCAAGGAAAAGTAGCCTTGGAGAGAAACCTAAAAGGAGAAGAAATATTTCAACAGGTGGAGATGGGGGTGTGAATATAAAATGCTCATCTAAACTTCTCAAACATTCACACCTTTAAATTTTCCACTGAAATGTGTTGGGCTTAATTAATTCAGTCTAAACCCCTCACTTGCCTCTTTTCTCTCTTCTTAAACTGCAGTGAAACGGGAACAATGTGTTCCTGCTTCCTCCCACCGGTTCGTAGAAGTGGCGAACAGAAGAGGCAATATTGAGGGGGTTAGTCACAGGCACCACTCTTGACTTGTGGCCCTGGTTGTGGAATGCTGCTCCTCAGTCTCAGAAAATAGAGCAGCACGGATGGTTTTCAACCGAAAATATGCCTAAGCCACGTAAGTTTTGCGACTCTGTTCAGGCAGGACCCTCTTCTTTTTTTTTTTTTTGATGACTTTAAACTTTTTATTTTTATTTTTTTTTTATTTTTTATTTTTTTACAAATAGTTTATTGTCAAATTAGTTTCTACATAACACTCAGTGCTCATCCCCAAAGTGCCCTCCTTCATGCCCATCCCCCCCTCCCCCCCACATCCATCAGTCCTCAGTTTTTGTCAGCATTCAAGAGTCTCTCATGGTTTGCCTCTCTCCCTTTCCCCCACCATTTCCGCCCTTCTTCTCCCCCTTGTTCCTCCGTCAAGTTCCTCCTAATCCTCCTATACGTGCAAACATATGGTATTTGAGGCAGGACCCTCTTCTGTCTCGATTAGTCCATTTCATTGTTTGCTCGATTTCATTTGTTAGCTGCAGCTCCTCGGGTCTAGAGCATAGGTCACTCCCAGCATCTGGTTGTAGTCGCATCTTAAGGGTATTTAGTTACCTCACAAGGTCAAAGCAAGTGCCAGGTAACAGAATAGAGCCCACCATTGAGCTCTCTCGGAGGCCCAACCTTCTGCCCCAACCTGGGCACATCTGTTAGTGCCCACCTTTCACCTGGGTGTCGCAAGAAAAGCAAACAATGCCTGCGTTCTTCTCTGTGCGTTCATTAACTACTTCTACAAGTGAGACATTGTCATCGACAACTGAAAAATGTTCCTGGCTCTTCTTGTTTCCTTTGAAATCAAGATAACTCTTGATAACAGGGCGTCTGGGTGACTCAGTCAGTTAAGTGTCTGACTTCAGCTCAGGTCATGATCTCACGTTCAGTGGGTTTGAGCCCCATGTTGGGCTCCATGCTCAGAGCTCAGAGTCCGGAGCCTTCTTTGGATTCTGTGTCTCCCTCTTTCGCTGCCCCTCCTCCACTGGCACTCTGTCTTTGTCTCTCTGTCTCTCTCCTCAACAATAAATGAACATTAAAATTAAAAAAGAAAAGGATAACTCTTGATAACAGCATCATGTCTAGAACATACCATTAGGACTAAAAACAAACCACATTATGCAATGTCTCCTCTAATTTCAGCATCAGGGCACTCAAGGGTTTGTATTCACATTTTCAGGGAGTGGCAAGTTCTCCAATATTTTTTTGGAATATGTTTTCATTTCAATGCTTATATTAATATAAATATAACCTCTGGGTAATCACCTTATAACCTATAACCAATTATCTCCCCAGATTTCATTGCTCATGTTTGCAGTTATGATTAGTTATGTTGGAGAAAAGTAGACCAATCCAAGCTAATGAGAAAAGGAGCGATATTAATCCGTAAATGAAGCATTTTCACTAAATGAGAACAAACTAAAGCTAAAATGGCCCACTATGCAAATGAAGGTTTGCATACTTTAAATAGGAAATAAGGGGGGTGGGGAAATTGATTAACCACACAGCCCCTGGGGGGATAAGCAGACCCAGACCGACCTTGTTACCACATTCAGGTAGTAAATAACAATTCTATTTTAGCCAAACTCAAGGAATGACAATATATCCCACATCCAGTTAATGTTGTCAAATTAATTTTAAACTTTGTTTGTATTAACTATATGAATTTGATTTTAATGAATCATTTTACAAGAGCTATAAACATAAGGGCTTTTAATCCTAGTTTTATGTTGGTATGGGTTTCAGTAAAACAATATAAAAATGATTTAAGTCAAAAATTAAAATCTCAAAAATTTCATTATCCTTTTGCTCAAATTAGAGAAATAATGAAATATGCCTGATCCTTTACATTTGCCTAAAATGTGAAGGGCTATTTTTCAAGCAATTCTAACTAAAAGGGAAGAATTTTACTATAATCAAAGGAAAAATGGTCAAGGAACCTGGAGTTCTGATCTCAGCTATGCCACTTGAAGGCTGACAGTCCTTGGGGCGCCTGGGTGGCTCAGTCGGTTGAGCCTCCGACTTCAGCTCAGGTCATGATCTTACGGTTCGTGGGTTCGAGCCCTGCATCGGGCTCTGTGCTAACAGCTCAGAGCCTGGAGCCTGTTTCGGATTTTGTGTCTCCCTCTCTCTCTGATCCTCCCCTGCTCATGCTGTCTCTCCTTCTCTCTCGCTCTCTCTCTCAGAGATAAATAAAACATAATAAATAAATAAATAAATAAATAAATAAATAAATAAATAAATAAAAGGCTGACAGTCCTTGTCAGAAGCTGCTTTCTCTTCCGTGGGCCTCCGTCTTATCATCTGTGAAATAAGAAGGTCTGAATAGATGATTTTTTTTCAGGTTATTTGTAACTCAGAAATATGACAATTCTGCGGGTCCTTTATTCTGAAGACATTAGCTGGCTAGATCTCCGGCTCTCAGAAGCCTGCCCTCTGCTGGCCATATCCCAGAGCTACAGTCCTGACACCCACCTAATGGAAAAGCGTGTCTGGGGGTGAAGCCTGAGGTTCTGAGAAACCTAATTTGCTTCTCTTTCCCATTCCCTTTGTCTTATTTCCTCCTTCCTCAGAATTTTGGTTGAAGTCAAGCGAATCTTGAAAATGTCCTTCAGAGGTGGCCTCATCTCTACCCTCTCTTTAGAAAAGAGCCCTGAGGCATCCATCCATCACACACAATGAGGAGGCTTATACCACGGGACCCCCGCCCCTCACTACAGCTGACTGGCAAGTCAAGCTCATCTTCAAACTACTCAGCAGCCAGCCCACGGGACGCCCGGAGTGAAGAGAGGAGCTGGATGGTCTAGAGTTTTGTATCTGAATTGATCAAATCTGAAGCTAAAGTGGTGTGGAAATCCACTCCCGAGGTGTCCCCAGGGACGCGCACTTCCCAACCTGCACACCTTTGTGCCATCCCCTCACACACCAACTAGGGCTGACCTGTGCAAGCAATAGGCTATTGCAAAAATGACAGTGTGTGACTTCTGAGGCTAGGCTGTCAACGACAGCCGCTGCCATCTTGGCTCACTCCCTGTAGGTGGGGAAAGCCAGCTGCTTTGCAGTGTCTTGTGGACTCTCGGGAAGCCTGTGGAGAAAGGTCCACGTGGCAAGGAACTGAGTCCTCCCGCCAATGGCCATGTGAGCGAGCCATCCCAGAAGAGGGTCCTCAACCCACAGTCGAGGACCTAAGGTGACCCCAGCCCTGGTCGATGTCCCAACTGCATCCTCATGAGTGACCCTAAACCAGAAACACTCTGCTAACCTGCCCTGAATACCTGGCCGACAGAAACTGTAGAAGATAACAAATGCTTATTTCTTGAAGCCACAATGTTACGAGGTAATATTGAGTTACACAGCACTATATATCTAACAGAAGAGAGCCCTACAGGCATGCTTTATGGCATTTGGGGAATATTTGGGGCCTCGAGAAGTTCTGATACACTGTGGCCCTCCTGAGGTCAGTGTCACCTGTATGCACTAAAAAAGAGGGTCTGGGGGCATCTGGGTGGCTCAGTTGATTAAGCTTCTGACTTGGGTTCAGGTCATGATCTCACAGTTCATGAGTTCGAGCCCCATGTCAGGCTCTGTGCTGACAGCTCAGAGCCTGGAGCCCGCTTCAGATTCTGTGTCTCCCTCTGTCTCTGCCTCTCCCCCACTCTCTCTCTCTCTCAAAAATAAACAAACATTTTTTTTAAAAACTTTTTAAAAAAAGTGGGTTTAGAAGTTCTCACAGGATAGTTATAAATAGCTGTGTATAGAGGCAAGTATGACTAGAAAATAAATCATGGCAATTCTCTGACCAATTACATAAATAAACATAATATAGAATCATCACATTAGAAATTAGTCAAGCAGGGGCGCCTGGGTGGCTCAGTCAGTTAAGTGTCAGACTCTTGGTTTCTGCTCGGGTCATGATCTCGCCATTTTGTGAGTTCAAGCCCCACGTTGGGCTCTGTGCCGGCAGCATGAAGCCTGCTTGGGGTTCTCTGTCTCTTCTCTTTCTGCCCCTCCCCCATTTGCACTGTCTCTGTCTCTTCCATAATATATAAATAAACTTTAAAAAAAAAGAAATTACTCAAGAAAAATACAAAATTTAAATTCATGTGTAAAATACTTGGTGGTCTTGGCCATAGGCATACTAAGACAAAAGGAACACATCTAGAATGAATGTATCTGTGTTTGTGTAGCATTCAAAGGGTTGGAGGGTGGGGACGTACATGTACCCGGGATGTAAGAGAAGGGATGATATAAAAACCAAGGCTGAGAAATACAGGGCTGGGGAAATTGCCAGTGCTAGAGGGCCAGTCCCCGCATAAGAGAACTGAGAAAGGCCAGCCCACTGTGTCCAAAAGAGCATGGAAAAGCCACCTGCTTGGGACAGAGATCAGTATCTGGGGAAGGTTTATCTGAATGGCGGGACACCTCAACAGCTGGTCAGATCTCAGGATCAGTCCATCGACAGACTATGGAGTCAGTGCTTAGGACAGCAGAGAGCAGTGCACAGCTGGGGGAAATGTCCAGGCTCCCTTCCTCAATAGAAGTGGGGTTTAGGTCAAGCCTCCTGGCTCGGGAGAGAGATTGAGGCAGAGCATAGTTTGGATCATCTCAACAGGACTGAAGAGAAGGCTGGGACTCAGTAGATACATGTGTGTCCACGGCTCAGCCAAACACAAGGGCACCAAGGCACACCTGATTCCTGACCCCTGGAGGTTCAGGGCTGGTGCCCAACCAGACTGGGGCTGACAAGATGAGCCATGACAGATGACTGGAGGTTGCTAGGAACTATTGTTCCACGAGGGTTGTTTGCAATAAACCAACTGAGCAGAATATTTACTGATGGTCCAAAGGTATAAACAAGAGGAAGGGTGTTTCCCCTGAGGTTTTCTGGAAAGCCATTCTTCTTGTGGACACTCTTAGAATCAGATGGGTCTGCACTAAAGATTTGATTTAGATATCAAGATTGATGACGTCACACACGCGCACGCGCGCACACGCACGCACACACACACACACGAGTGCGTAAAAAGGTTTATTTATCACATCACAAGGCTTTCTGGGGAGAGCAAAATAGGATTCCCAAGCTGGTCCAAAAAGTGGCCAGAGAGAGTAGGGAAAGAGACTGACTTTGTATTGTGGTTGGGGGGAGGGTTGTGCTGGCCTGGTTTGCACCTTCTGCCCGTTTCTGCTCAGGGGATGCGGCACCCAGACTTTCTTATCAGCTTGCCTCAATAGAAGGCACAAGAGGGAGAGAGAGGCTGAAGCCTGAGAGCTGCCTGCAGTCATACATCAAAAAAGAGTGAAATTCTTTATTAAAACCCTTGACAACACTTTGTATTTGTGTACCACATTTTACATTTTTCAAAGAACTTTCATGCTTTTTGCAATAGGTTTGATTTAAATGGAAGCAATCTAAATGACTAATCAGGGAGACTCAATCAACTTTTGCCATAAAAACGCATTTTTCTTTGATATCACCTTGCTACGCATTTTTCAAAAGCCAGCTTAAATGTCAGAGGATTCATAGAATTACAAAGGTACACGCTATATCATGAATCTGATAGTTTATGATCAATTTTCTAGTCATATTGGAAAATGAAATGGTAACATGATTATTTTTGCCATAGTCAACTAAAGCAGATGCTGCTTCAGTCATGGGGTGATGAAGCATTGCTAACCCAAGAGGTGAACCAAGAATATGTGGGGGTTTTATGCTGTGCCAGGAAAACAGAAGCCACCATCAAAGCCAGAGTCAAACATAGAAAGCGGCATTCAAATAGTGCTTTACGGTTAAAAATGAATTTGGGTTATGTTTATTGTTCATCTCCCCATATTAGAATGTCAGCCCTACCGAAAAAGAGATTTTACTTCTATGCTCCTCTTTACTGTATCTTCAGGGCAACAAACAGTGCCCAGTACATAGCAGGTACTTATGAATAAATGAATGAGTGAGTGATCCAAAGAGATTAAAGAGAACCAAGACTTGAACCCACATTTTTTTGTATGAAAACTTAAACTCCTAACCACTATATTCACTAAAACAAGAACTGCATATCTGGCCAGGAAGGAACTTATCCAAACCATTCCACATGATAATAAAGGTGCCGGATGGCCTGGGTGGCTCAGGTGGTGGCGTGTCAGACACTTGATGTCGGCTCACCTCGTGATCTCACAGTTCGTGAGATCGAGCCTTGCATCAGGCTCTGCACTGACTGGATGGAGTCTGCTTGGAATTCTCTGTCCCTCTCTTTATGCCCCCCACGTCAAAATAAATAAAGAAACTTAAAAAGAAAAAAAGATGCTGGAAATGACTCTCGGACGACCATTCATCTGGCTGCTCTGGATTATCAAGGCATGTCACAACTTCTCACAGGCAGGTATGATCCTTTTACGAGATTTCAGCAACCATATAAAGTCAAATGCTAACATGAATCATCACATCCACAATAATTTACATTGGATATAACAAAGACAACCACTGTGGTTACCAAAAAATCATTTCAAGTGGATAAATTACTCACATATAAAAGGTAATGATTAAGTCAGACAAAGAAAGATAAATACTGTATGATCTCACTTATATGTGGAATCTCCAAAAGCCAAACCTATAGAAACAGAGTAGAAAGGTGGTAGCCAGGGCTTGGAGGGGAGGGGAGTTGGGGAAAGTGGGGAGATGCTGGCCAATGGGTACACCCTTCCAGTTGTAAGAGAAATAAGTGTGGGAATGTAACGTGCAGCATGGTGAGTCTCATTAACAGCCCAGTAGTGTATCCTTGAAATTTGCTAAGAAATTTGACCTTAAATGTTCTTAACACACACACACACACACACACACACACACACACACACAATGGTAACGATAGGTTATAGATGTGTCAACTCACCTGATGTGGTAAGCATTTCACAATATGTACATATACCAAATCATCATGTTACACTACTTAAACTTACACAGTGTTATAGGTCAATTATATACCAATAAAGCTGAAGGGAAATATTTTAAATAATTCAATTAAAATCTTAATGAAAACTATGTATAGTAACATCCAACCAAAAATAAAAAGGAACATGAAAATAGATATTTGCATAGCAGATCTCTGAAAGGGTGGAGCAAAGCTTTGTTCAATGGCTACTATTAAGAAGCAGAGTTTTGAAAGGGTAATAGGAACGAGGAATAAGTCCAGAGCATACTGAAGACTCACTCTTTGCCTGATATGATTGTGAATTGGTTTAATTTTTTTACATACACATAGAATTAGTTGTAATTTTTAAATGTGTTATGATTGCAACGTCCCATAATGCTTTACCCTATATATCACAAGCACTCCATGTATATCAGTTGATGATGTTGCAAACATGCTCGTTAGGACCACCCAGCTCAATTTGCCTTAACACTCATCTTGTTATTGTCTATGTATTTATATTTATATAACTACACGCCTTACATTTATATATTTTTAAGCTTATTCATTTATTTTTAAAGAAAGAGAGAAAGCAGGGGAAGGGCAGAGAGAGAGGAGGGAGAGAGAATTCCAAGTAGGCTCCGTGCTGTCAGCACAGAGTCCGGTGAGGGGCTTGAACTCACAAACCGTGAGATCATGACCGGAGCCAAAATCACGAATCAGAGGCTTACCCGACTGAGCCACCCAGGTGCCCCTACATTTATATTTTTATAAAATCAGTTTGTGCAAACATCTGCACTCATTTTAGAATTATCTCACACTAATAACTTAGCATCATTTCTAAAACCGACACAAAGAAAAACTATTATCATGAAAAGAGAAACTAAGTGCCAGTAAGGATGTGAAGACATTAAAACCCGTACACTGTTGGTGGGAATATACAATAAGGTGAGCTCTATGGAAACCAGCATGGAGCTCCTCAACTAAACTGGAAATAGACCTACGGTATGACCCAGAAATGCCCCTGATGGGGATAAACCCAAAGGACTTGAAAGCAGGGCCTCAAGAGGACATTTGCACACCACATTCTCAGCAGCACCAGGCACAATCACCAAAAGGTGGAAGCAGTCTAAATGTCTATCAACAGAGGAGCAGATAAAGAAAACCTGGTGTATACATGCAGCGGGTTATTTATTCAGCCTTAAGAAGGGAGGAAATCCCATGACATGCTACAACACAGATGAAGCTTGAGGATATTATGCTCAGTGAAATAAACTAGTCTCGAAAAGACAAACTCTTTGTGATTCCACTACACAGATTACTAAAGTAATCAAATTCATAGGGACAGAAAGTAGATGGTGGTTACCAGGGGTTGAGGGAGAGAGAAATGGGGAGCTGCTGTTTAATGTGGACAGAGTTTCAGTTTTGCAAGATGAGAAAGTTCTGAAGATGTTTCGCAACAATGTGAATATACTTAACACTACTGAGCTGTACACTTAAAAATGGTTAAAATGACAAATTTTATGTTACATGCTTTTTAAAATTGTTTTCAGTTTATTTATTTATTTTGAGATAGAAAGAGAGTACAAGCGGGGGAGGAACAGAGAAAGAGAGAGAGAAACTCCCCAGCAGACTCTGCACTGTCAGTTAGAGCCCGATGGGGGGCTTGAACCCATGAACCATGAGATCATGACCTGAGCCGAAATCAAGAGTTAGACGCTTCACTGACTGAGCCACCCAGATGCCCGCACCACAACTTTTAACGAAAACTTAAAAACTGGCACAAACCGTACTTTGATCTCTTAATAACCCTGTGAGCTGATTATTAAACCCACTTTACAGGCAAAAAAACCTGAGGCTCAGGGAAGACATGGCGACTAAGCTGGATCAGGCAGGCTGCAGCCCAGAACCTAATTGATAAGACCCATCAAAACAACTGCAGAGAAAAAGTAGACATGGCACCAGTCAACACGGGTTTCCAGTTATACATTAACTGGTGAAATGTACATTGCTTACTCCCATCAGATTAAACAGCATTTCTAAGTGAGAATTAAAACAAACATTTCTTACGAGACCCACCCTGTCTCTGTTTGGTTTTTTTGGCCTATGTGTGCAATTGCAGCCAACTGAACATCTAAAACAAAATATTGCATGGCATTGTGCTATTTACTGGGATTACATCACTTACTTCCCTATCTGAAGTTCAGATGCTCTTATATACTTTGAGAAAGTTAGCCCTGTTCCATTAAAATTCAGTTGAATGAATATTTAAAGACCAGCAGTGTGAAAGAAAACCAACTTGTTGGCCTCTCAGAGCACCAACTTTTGCCTGCTCGCCGCCCCCCTCCCCCCGCCGTCTGCCTCAGTAAGCCTGTGATCACAGGACACGCAAATCTTAGTCTGTCCAAGATCTATCACCACACTTAACTTCTTTAATTTTATAAAAGTTCATTGAGAGAGAGAGAGAGAAAGAGAGAAAGAGAATGTGCACATGTGCACATGTGAGCAGGGAAGAGACAGGGAGAGAGAGAGGGAGCAAGAGAATCCCAAGCAGGTTCTGTGCCATTACTGTGGAGCCCGACTCGGGGCTCAATCTCACAAACCTTGAGAATGAGCTGAAATCAAGAGTCAGACGTTTAGCCAACTGAGCCACCCAGGCACCTCAACTTCACTAACTTTTTAACAGAATGACGCAAAATTGTTTCTTCCACTAGACTTTGGGCTCCATGAGAGCTGGGATGGTGTTTTATCCATCTCTGTCTCCCCAACACCCAGACCCCTTCCCATGTGCCTGGAGCGTAGTGGTATCACTACATATTTGTTGACTTACTGGCTAAATGAAAAGATGTAGGCTCATGTCTGAAACCTGGGACTAGCCCTGACCCACACGGGAACAAGAAGTTCTAATTCAATATTCCACAACTCAGCGGAACTTCAAGCCTGCCCCTGGTCAATCTGACCTTGAGCTATGGTTTAAGTAACTGAGCTTTATACCACCCTACTATCTTTAGGCTCAAAACTCAGTACTCAAAAATCCTACTAGTTTTAGGGCTCATCTTTTTCTTGGCTTCCTTCAGCCCTCCCCCACCCACCGCATCTGCTCATTCATTCAACGTTCATTCATCAGATGTTTATTAACTGGTTACTAAGTCACCATTCTAGGCACTGGGCATGCATCAGCATCAGCGGTGGGGGAGAAAACAGAGGCAGACCCATGTCCTCTTAGAGCATTCGGAAAGAAGAAAAAGTGTATTGGGAATCCCACTGGTGGTCAGGCTGTGAAGGAGAGGCCTCACAAGAAGGTAAAAATCTCAGCAAGAATGTAAAGAGGGTGAGGGAGTGAGTCCAGCAGTAGCCAGGGTGATGGAATCCCAGTCTACATTCGAGCGAAGGCCAACCCTCCAAGGCTGGGGCGAGCTCGGCACGTTGAGAAGCAGAGTCAACAGCTGAAGAAGACCCCTTGCTGAAGATGCCAGAGGGGTGGCGCTATTGCATGAGCCCGCCCCTTCGCCCTCGCCTCTGCATCATCTACACGGGGTAAGGGTATCGCAAGCAGAGGAGCCACTAGTCAGAGAGACCTGTACCAGTATTCCCTTTCCACCTGCACCCACTCATACCTTTGGGAAGTAGTTCCCTCCTGCCTGTAAAATAAACACTTTATGCAAGTGACGTCGATTAATCCTTTGAAGTGTTCTGTGACACAGGGACCAGTATTTCCACTGTGAAGGTTAAAAACTGAAGTGTATAGATTCCAAGAGGATTCGGTAATGCACTCGGAACTGTCCGCCTAGGAAAAGGCTGACTCAGGATGCGAACTCTGGTCATCTGATTCCAAAACCTATGCCCTTCCTCACCACCCAGGAGCTGCACTCTACATGTGTCAGAGGCTGGTACATAGCAAAAACTCCATAAATGGGATTCCTTGATGAGTTCCCTGAGGTTGTCTGCCTTCTTGGAAGATCTCTGAGTGCTGTCTGTCCTCAGCACCCTCTTATTCCCCAAATCAGGGCCAACAGTGCTGAATGACAGTCAACAGTCGCTGCAGCATGGCCTGGGCAAGCCACATCCTCTCTTGTATGTAGCAGTTTGATGAGGATGCCTGCCAGCTCTGATGGTGGACACGCAAATGCGAACCCCTGGAAGGTATTTCTCCCAGAGCTCTGGCCTCTAAGTGACACTTGACGCTAGTTATCATCATGCCCTCCAGAACCTGCTTTTCGCTTCCCTGGTTGGCCTCTAACCAGCAGTAGACTGAGCCAGCCCCACTCCAAATGCAGAATGCAGGGTGGGGCTGTGGGTTCTAACCCCCTGTAGCCTCCTCAGAAATCCCTCCCATCGCTGGCCACGGCACCAAGAACATCTAATGGCAAATACATCTAATGGCTTAAACAAGCATGTATATTTGATACTTTCCATGTTTTAGCTACAAATGTGTGTGGGGCGGGGGTGGGAGGGGGAAGATAACTAACCCCCCAAGGGCCAATGTAGACTGTTTATGTACTTATAGTTTGCCTGGAAATAAAAGTTCACTAATCTTCACAATTTACAAAACTTTCCTTTTTAGGAAGATTAGCACAAACAGGGCTGCGGCATTGCTCAGCTCCAGGACGCGTCATTGCCAAGTGAGTCTACATGGGGCTGTGCGGCTGGTGACCTTAGCGACAAGAAAGGACAGATGTGCCCCTGTCCTCCAGCTCCTGTGCAAGTCAGCTGCTGGGCTCTTAGCTGCTACCTTCTCTGGAGAGCTGTCCTTCCCAAAGGGAGCCTCAGCCAGGCCCAGGAGGCCCACAGAAGGACAAAATAGTTACCACATAGACACTTTGGGGGAGTGGTAGCATCACGATGGGCCTTCGTGACTGGCTGGCCGGAGACATCAACAACGCCTGGCTCCCCGTCCTAACTCAGGACTCTTCCACTGGATGACATTAGGGACCCAAACCAGCTCGGTCTCAAGTCTGTCATTTTGACCCACCCACTCTCTCAATCAAAATTCAGATGCAGTTCTCAAGTTGGCATTCTTTCCAGATTGAACAACAAAAGTTCTGAGTCACGGGGAAAGGAGTCCAAGAAGAGACTCAGATTTCCAAATCTAAACCTCAGAAAAATAGAAGCAAAATGTTTTCTTTGGAGAACCCACATTCCTGCCCTGAGGAAAAAAAAAATCTCAATTTCTAACTCTTAAAGCATAACCTATCAAAAGAGCTGGATTGGGCTGAGTATACTGCAGCTGTGATAAATTTCACAATCATTTAATATAATTTTAAACAATTCATATTTTAAATTATGTCAGTAGCTCCAAAGATGGAACAGTCCTGTAGCAATATGCACCTATTTGTGTGTGAAATATGTCCTTATTTCCTTAAAAGAACATTTGCAAAAGGGTTTAACTCAGAATTACTTGAATTGATTTAATTCCACTATTTGGATGCCTCAATTTCCAGCAAATTGGCCACTTTCTGTATAAATCACTTTATAGCATTAAAAGATACGAAATAATGATAATGCTTATTAAGGCATAGCCCTATCTCAAGCAAATTCTTTTAATATGGGAAATATGTTTTCTGTCTCTAAAGATAATAGTAAATGCTTGGAATTTTCTGTCGTTGAACTAAAAGAATATTAGAGCCCCATCTGGTGGATTTGATGTTTATTCAGGAGACAAAATGAAATTTTTTGCCAAGCCATTTACTGAACACTGCACTGTTATCGCTTTCAGAATGTGGATGTTAATCTCTGTGTCTTCATTTTCCATTCGGTGTGTATTTCCTCCTGTCTGAATGGTGGTCTTTTCCTCCAGCCTTGGCCCATTTCCTCTTCCTAGAGAAACAGAGAGTGATTAACACAGTTCTCTATATACTAAACATCATATAGAGACTAACATTTCAAAAGCTATATTATAACAAAGTAGAGAGATTATATAATTTAATCACATAATTGCATCACAGCATAAATTAAAATTATATGCGATGTGTATACATTATAAACTATTGAATTTATAATATTAAAACATGTTTTTTAAGTTTATTTATTTTGAGAGACAGAGAGTGAGTGGGAGAGGGGCAGACAGAGAGGGAGAGAGAGAAAATCCCAAGCAGGCTCTGCACTGTCATCACGGAGCCCAGTGCAGGGCTTGAACTTACGAATCCTGCTATCATGACCTGAGCCAAAACCAAGAGTCGGACACTTAACTGACTGAGCCACCCAGGCACCCAAAAACATAAGTACATATTAAACTTCGTATATATAAGATAGGACTGAAGAGCAAGAGGAAGAGAAAAAGAGAGACACCACATTTATCTGGTTACTGTAAGTATCAGCAATTTAGCAAGATTTGACACTGGAGTTCCGCTAAGTGCATGCTTTTGTAGTATTTATAGCAGATACAGCCCAGCTGTACCATCAGGTTTGGGGGGTGCTTTGAATCTTGGGACCTCTGCTCAGTTCCAAATGGCTCTCTACCTGTCTGTCTCTTTTCCCTCTGGACCACTGGCTGGTTCTTCCTATTTACTCTGTATGTCATTTCTCTACCACTCAACTTCTCTTGACTCACCATGTCCACTATTCCCTCTTGACTTTACCTGGAACGCAGCCCATCATGAGTTTCTTCTGACTCTTTTTTCATAATAATCTTTGGGTTTCAGCCAATTTTTCCTGTTTCAAATCTAAATTTTCAAAAGAGAGAAACTGATCAGGCAACCTGAGCGGGGACTGAAGGGAAGTTTGGCCATCCTACTGAATGACAGTCCTTGAGTCAAATTCCCATTCTTGGCCCATAAAAGGAGCAAGGTGGGAGGTGAGCATGGGATCATGCTGTGCCGACCAGCCTCCCCTTTCATCGGGGACCTTGGGCAGAGGATTCCCTCCAAAGGGGGCTCTGCATGTGGTAGACCTTCTGTGACCTGCCTGTCCAACCAACACTTTCCTTCTTACAATTTACAGATCGATGCTCTGCATTGTCCATAAGTTGCTTGTAGAGCCTGTGAGTTGAATCAAACCCTATTCCTTTTAGTTGTATAGAGTAAAATAGAAGTTTCTAATCTAAAAATTAACTCATATGATCTAGAGTTTATGGTGACTTCCGTCAAGTTACAAAAGTTATGAGGCTCAAGCCAAAACACCATCTAACTTTTCTAGACTAAACAGTCTTAAAAAAAAAAATGTAACTACCAGAAATGGAAACATACATAATCTACTTACTTCAACCAATATCTCCTGAGTACACAGATGGCCATAGCACTGAGCTGCATGACTCTGCAAAGAAGAAGAAAACTATCTGGGCTCTGCCTTCAAAATGTACACTCTATGATGGAGACTGCCATCTCCATCTTCAATTTTGTATTTTCACCATTTGTTTTCTTTTTCTGTATGTATTATGGGCAAAAGAAGCTAAACAGAGTTGAACCCATTATGCTCAAAAAATGTGCTGTGTTTTCCCAGAAGTCCTTGAAAACATTCTTCCCTGGGAGTCTCAGGCATGCCTCACTCTGGTCCCATATGAAGGAGCTCCGGTCCAGACATCATGCAATGAGGCAGTTATATACATAACAAAGGCCATTTATGAGGGAGAAAGGAGTAGATAAAGGGGAGGGTTTTTTTTTTTAATTAAAAACTTTTACAGAGACAAGAGTCTCTTAGAACTCTCTAGCTCAAACCCTTTATTTTACAAACATAGAAACAGGGCTTCAGAGAAGTGAGCAGTTTGGACTGAGGCTACACAATGAACAGCGGAGTTGGGACCCATGTCTTGCACAGGTGCTACCAGTATCAATAAGAGTTGGAATATCTGACTTGGGGAAGAGGAGACTTAGCCAGACAGAGGGTCAATGACCAGAAAGGCGGTCAAGGGAGAGAGCAGCTGCCTTTCCCCTCAGCAGCACCGGCACATGAACCAGGAGCCAGCATGGCAGCCTTTTCCTCCTCTCATCACATAGCCAATCAACTCAACCCCTCGCATCATACAAACAACATACGTAAGGTAGAAAATGGTGAAAGATGATTTGCACCGTGAGCTGCATCCAGCTTTGACCGTGACTCACAAAGTGCTCTGCTTCTAGTCAGGCAGCCTTCTTCTGGTTCCAGTTCTCTTTTAGTAAAGTCGACCTACTTTCATTTTCTACTCTGTCCCCAGAGGTGTGTGAAATTAAGGATTTGACTGTGGTGTAATATTGCCACTTTTTAGGGAAAAGCAGGAAGCATGAACAAAGGAATATCGTCAATATTCTCTATCGTTTACCATTTTATTAGCAAGGTTTTATTTAATGGAGGTTGTGCTGGTTCCTCATTGATCGCCACGGTTCCAAATCCATCTTTCTTTACCTGCTTTATAACATTGGACCTGGACCCTGTGGATGGCTCTCCCTTGCCAGTTAGCTTGATGTTTGTCTTTGCCAACAGGGGGCGCTGCCGGGACACTGACATGGGAAGCAGGAGGCAGGGCCTGTCCCCTCCTCTGCAGCGCTCATCTGGGCAGCCTCAGACCCGTTGCTACCCAGGTCCCCCAGCACCTGTCATCCATCACAGCAGGATGCCTGTTTTGAGGCTACCTTGCCCATCGCCAAAGAGGACCTGATCCAATCTGGTGGAGGGCAGGGATCCCTTCTAAATTTCTTTTCTTTTTTAAAATTTTTCATGTTTATTTTTGAGAGAGAGAGAGAGCAGGGGGAGGGGCAGAGAGAGAGAGAGGAGACCCAGAATCCAAAGCAGGCTCCAGGCTCTGAGCTGTCAGCACAGAGACTGATGCGGGTCTCGGACTCACAAACCCTGAGATCATGAACTGAGATCATGACCTGAGCTAAGTCAGGCACTTAAAAGACTGAGCCACACAGGCTCCCATCTTTTAAACTTCTAAGTTCTTTTCTTGTTCACATTCCCTCCATCATAGTTAGAGGTAGCCGTTTTCTGCACTGCTCTCTGTGTACTTCCTAGGGCTTTATTTCATCTAGTGAACCACCTTCTCACTAGGTAACAATTCTTTACATTAAATGTTATGGGTATAAATTACTGCCACAGTTGCTGTCCCTTAGCTGAATATCTTTCAGTGTGATGCTGGCTCAAAATCCTTTTTCTGTCCTACCCTCTACCTCCACGTAAAATTAACTGCATATTTACTCATTTCCAAAGACTTGGAATAACCTTACTCTATTTTTCATTCCCAGGACCACTCACTGTGACCCAGAACCACATCGCCTCATACCTAGATGTGTTTCTACCTTTTTCTGGTGTCTCCCTTTCCATATAACCAACACACCATTGTAAAAGTAATCTCTTACCACATCACTTTCCATTCAAAGCTCTTCAATGATGTCTCCTTGAATGTAGAAAAATAATCAAACTTAGTAGCTGGATGTGACACAATAATAGCCACATCTTTGGTCCATTATTCTGCCTAATACAGGAGGAAAACATATATATATTTATATAATATATATCTTATATATAATTGTATTTTTAATATAATTTTATTGTATACATTATATTTTATAACATAGCATATATTATTACATATATTATAATGTATATGTTATATATTGGATCACACAGTTGTCAGGGTTAGTAAGTCCCAATGTGTAGGGGAAGCCAACAATCTGGAAACTCTCAGGCTGAAGTCGATACTATAATCTTGAGGCAGAATTTCTTCTTTGGGGGAATCTCAGTGTTTTCAATGATTGGATGAGACCCACCCAAATTATTGAAGGTAATCTTAAGATCAACCTATTCTAGATGTTAACCACATCTACAAAATACGTTCACAGCAACACCCTGAATATATTTGATTCAATAACAGGGTACTAGAGCCAGGCCAAGTCAACACATAAAACTTAACCATCACACATATGGCAAGGAAGAATTAATATTTCAGGTGGAATTAAGGCTGTTAATTTAAATAGCTGATCTAAAAATAAGGAAATTATCCTGGATCATATAGATGGGATCGTTAAATGTGGAAGAGGGAGGCAGAACAGTTGGTGCTGGAATGAGTGATTTAAGAATGACTCCAGAAGACATTGCTGGCCTTGATGACATTAGGAGCCACAGTCAGAAAATGTAAGAAACTTCTAGAAGCTGGAAAAGGCAAGAAAATGGAGTCTCCCCTTAAATCTCTAGAATTTGATAAAGCACTTCTACGACCTTGATTCTAGCCCAGTGAGGCTCATTTCAGACTTCTGACCTCCAGGACTATGAGACAATAAACCTGTGTTATTTTCAGGCACTAAGTTTTTGGCACTCTTACAGCCCCAATAGAAAACTAATGCAGTGAACAATAAAGCCTTTAAGTAATCCAGTATGAATGCAGTTTTCAATATTATTTCCCACTTTTCAAGCTTAAGCCCTTACTAGTCCAGTCTCCTTACCAACCCATGAATATAAATGATATTGCATAAAGCTTCAAATTCTAGGACTCTCCACCCAAACTATTTTTCATCATTATCCAAGGAGCCAAACCAGAGCATTCCAGTTCACAGGGATTTTTCTTTTCAACTCACTGCACTTAATACTTTGACGAAAAGTCGTTGCCTGATGACACATCTTTATCATTGTTTCCCTGTGTACTTTAATACGTGCAGTTCTTTACGCTTCCTGACAATACATCTTTTCTTCTCAGGAGCATAAAGCCCACCAGAGCTGGTATTTTGTGTTAAACTCGTTTATATCCCCAACACCCAGCAAAATAAGTCATGTATAGCACACATACAGACATACAGACACAGACCGCCTACTTTATACCTTTATCCATAAAGAATAATGAGGGTAGGTTTGTCCTGGAAGATGTATAGAATGAAGCTACATAATTACAACAGAATGGTATCCATTTTCATTGTGTCTTTGTAGTTCAATCATTCCTGTTGCCACAGAGGATTCCATTGTATGAAGATACCACATTCGATGTATCCATCCTACCATTGGTGGACATTAGGATTGCTGCTCATTGTGAATTATCACACACAGCCATCTGAGAACATTCTCTTATATGTCTTTTGGTACACATACGCATTCACTTCGGTTGTGAGTGTATCTAGTAAGGGTCATTTTAATTTAGAAATTCTACCTATAAAAACAATTCTGAATATTCTCAAGGAGGCTGGTATTTTTAAATTCTGAGTTCCAGATTCAAACTTTCAGGAAGAGTCCTTTACCACTCTCCCTTCTCTGAAAAGTAAACAGATTTCTGTGGAGCACAGGGTCCCAAACATTGAAATGTATCCAAGTATTGAAAGCATAGGAAATGTAGTAGAAGAGAATATTAGCACGTAAATGATGTGTATCTTAGATGCAGCACTGTGAGTTTTATTTTGGGGAGTATTCAAATTCTACCTTTGTTAATATTCTTTAATCTCTACAGAAAATGAAGTCTGGCATCCAGAACCCAGACCTAAGCAATTTTTGCCTCGGTTTAGTCCAAATTCGTTCTCTAGAGGGCTAGTCGGTTGAAGGTTGTAATGAAGGAACATAAAGATAAGATTCTGACAGTTGTCAACAATCCATCTGCACTTTTCCTTCCCAGAGCACACCAACGAGCAAGGACAATCAAGGGGTGTGGGTAACAATAATAATGAACATCAAAAATCGTCTTTGTTGGAAGTACAACATGGTACAGCCGCTATGGAAGATGGTTTCTTATGAAGCTAAACATGGTGTTACCATATGCTCCAGCAATCATGCTCCTTGGTATTTATCCAAATGAATTTAAAATGTATGTCCACATGAACACCTGCACATAAATGTTGACAGCAGCCTTACTCATAACTGCCAAAACTTGGAAGCAACCAAGATATCCTTCAATAGGTGAATGGATAAAAAAAACTATGGTACATCTATACACAACGGTATATCATTAGATAAAAAGGAATAAGCCATGTACCATGAGATACATTATGGTATCACACTCATTAGGATTGCTACTATTAAAAAAAAAAGGTTTTTTTATAACAAGTGTTCATAAGGATGCAGAAAATTGGAACATTTGTTTACCATCTGTGGGTGTGGAAAGTGGTGCAGGGCTATGAAAAACAGTGTAGTGGTTCCTTTAAAAATTAAAACTAGGGGCGCCTGGGTGGCTCAGCCGGTCAAGCGGCTGACTTCAGCTCACGTCACAATCTCACAGCTCATGAGTTTGCACCCTGCATCAGGCTCTGTGCTGACAGCTCAGAGCCTGGAGACTGCTTCACATTCTGTGTCTCCCTCTCTCTGCCCCCCTCCCACTTGTGCTCTGTCTCTCTCTCTCTCTCTCGATCTCTCTCTCTCTCAAAAATAAATAAACATTAAAATTTTTTTCAACATTTTAAAAAAATTAAAAATAAAACTACCATATGACCCGTCACGAGGGTCTTAAGGAAATATTTGCATATTTGAAATGTTCCTAGCAGCATTTTTCACATTAGCCAAAGGATGGAAGACACCCAAGTATCCCTGGGTAGGTGAATAAACAAACAAAATGTTGTACAGTCATATGATAGAATATTATTCGGTCTTAAAAAGGAAGAACATTCTGATACATGCTACCACATGGATGAACCTTGAGGACATCAGGCGAAGTGAACTAAGCCAGACACAGAAAGACAAATACTATGGTTCCACCTACATGGGGTACATAGCGTAGTCAAATTAATAGACAGAGAGAGTAGAATGGTATTTGTCAGGCTGGTGAGGAGTGGGGAATGGAGACTTACAGCTACATGGGTACAGTTTTAGTTTTGCAAAATAAAAAAGTAGAGAGGGATGGTGGTGATGGTTGGGTAACAGTGCAAATGTACTTAATGCCACTAAACTGTACACTTACCAATGGCTAAAATGGTAACATATATTTATCACCACAATTAAAAATACTTTTAGGGGCACCTGGGTGGCTTAGTCGGTTAAGCGTCCGACTTTCGCTTAGGTCATGATCTCGCAGTTCGTGGGTTCGAGCCCCACGTCGGGCTCTGTGCTGACTGCCAGCTCAGAGCCTGGAGCCTGTTTCAGAGTCTGTGACTCCCTCTCTCTCTGACCCTCCCCTGCTCACGCTATCTCTCTCTCTCTCCTAGAAATAAATAAAACATTAAAAAAAATTTTTTTTAAATAAAACTACTTTCAAAGGAGGAAGGAAGAGGCCATGAAGCCAAGAAAAGACATGGAGGGAACTTAAATGCATATTGCTAAGTGAAAGAAGTCATTCTGAAAGTCTATATACTCTAGGATTCCAACTGCACGTCATTCTGGAAAAGGCAGAACTGTACAGATAGTAAGAAGATCAGCGGTTGCCCAGAGTTCAAGGAAGAGGATACGAATGAGGTACAGGTAGCTCACAGGGGACTTTTAAAGTAGTGAAACTATTAGTCTGTATGATGTTATAATGGTAGATACATCTCGTTACACAATGGTCAAGACCCGCGGAGCTCTATAACACAAAAAGTGAACTCTAATGTAAACTATAGACTTTCATTAATGATAATGTATAAATACTTGTTCATCAATTGTAATAAACGAACCACACTGTCTCAGTCAGTTCCGGCTTGACAAAATACCACAAACAGAGTGGTTTATAATCAACAGAAATGTATTGCTCACAGCGCTAGAAGCTAAAAGGCTCAGATCAGTGTGCCGCCATGGTCTGGTGAGGGCCTTCTTCTGGTTGCAGACTTCTGGTTGTATCTTCACAAGGTGGAAGGGAAGACAGATCTCTCTGGGGCCTCGTTCATAAGGGCATCTCATTCAACCCTTCATGATCAATCACCTTCTAAAGTCTCCATCTCCTGGTACCATCACCTTGGGCATTGAATTTCCAACATATGAATTTTGGGGGGGAGGTAAAAGCTTTCAGACCATAGTGCCCACCAGTGCAAAATGTTATTAATAGGGGAATTGTTGATTGGATGGATGGGTTTACACAGAAACCCCCTATAATTTCTGAGCTATCACTCTGTAACCTAAAACTGCTCTTAAAAAAAATTAAGTTTATTAATTTTTTAAGTCATTGAAACTGTCCCAACCGGAGGATTCATGGAAATGGAATTTTCCATAGCTTCTTCCTTCTTTGGGCAGTCAGGTCACTGTTCTTTTAGTGATCACTAAAGCCCCCCCTCACCACCCCTGGTGCCTTTGACCTGCCAACCCCAGCTGCCTCTGGCCCTCATATTGGCCCAGCACCATCTGACCTTGCCGTGATTCTGTTGGAATTATAATGCTGTCATGGTGGCAACCACATTCCCATGTCCACTGCGGCTTTCCTGGCCACTGACAATGATCTTTGGTGGGGAGGACACTATCTCTCTCCCAAGAATACAGTAATAGTAGAGACTGAACGGGTGGCCCTAATTTCCTATTGAGGTCTTTGATACTCTTTTAATAGGCTTTAGCTATTAACACGCTGCCCTTGAGATGAACTAAGGTGTCATGTGAATGATCCTAAACAGAATCACAGACAAAATATCCCTTTGTGCTGGCACTAAGGCAATGATCAAGGAGGGAAATTATGCCCTCTGCCTTGTTCCTATCTCTGATATCTCCCGATCACCAAGAACACCACCAAACATATGGCGGGTCTAATGCTTCATGACAAGGTCCTGAGCGCTTCATAGTTAGCCACTTCAAAAGCCCTTAAAACTGTTTTTCCCAATGGAATCATTGATTCTACATGAAATAGGCTGCTAAGGAATCTGCCCTAGTGTTCCAGGGTGCTCTGACACTGGTGTTCCCAAGTGCTGGTCCGTGGCAACGCTCTGTAATTCCACAGCAAAACAAGAAAAACAAAGATTGTGTAATGCGTTTTTTCACAAAGCCAAACCTCAAATGTAAAAGATTGCCTTTTGTTGTAGATTACATCCTCCCTCCATGTAGGGAGAGGTAAGGGTAGTTAAGTGTCAGTTTGTTAATGAAATGATGATGACAGAGGAAAAGAGTCATTTTTTAAAAGGCCTTATTTGGCTAAATAGAAAGTCAACGGGGTGCTTGGGTGGCTTAGTCAGTTAAGCGTCCGACTTTCGCTTAGGTCGTGATCTCGCGCTTCATGGGTTCGAGCCCCGCGTCGGGCTCTGTGCTGACTGCCAGCTCAGAGCCTGGAGCCTGTTTCGGTCTGTGACTCCCTCTCTCTCTGACCCTCCCCTGCTCACGCTGTCTCTCTCTCTCTCTCCTAGAAATAAATAAAACATTAAAAAAAAATTTTAAAAAGAAAGTCACCAAGCTCCTGTTGATTCCAAAAGTTTTTTTTGGAATTCTTCTGATCCATAAAAATTCTGAAAGTCTGGGATCCACAGTCCTGGATGAGTAACTGATCACCTTTCTTCCTCCAAGAGTCTGAATGTGCAGGAAAAAAAAAAAAAACTAGATACTTGAAATCACTGCCTAAGGCAGAAATTGGACACAACCAAAAGGTTCCAACACTTCCCCCTTGCACTAAATCTTCTATAGAGCTGCTCACCCAGACAGACTTTTTTGTGCTTCTTCCTTTCATCTCCTTGTTGACTAAAACCAGGCAATGGAAGGAGGTTGAGACCCAGAGGAAGGCCCATCCATCTCCTGGACAATCAGATGCTTAATCTGGGCCAAACCACTAAAGGTTTGTCATAGGAATAATCTACTTCTCTTAGCATAGCAATCTGAAAGCTCAGTGTAGCTTTAAATATCATAGCTTGTACAAGATGTGCTCATCCCTGTGGAACTTAAGGAAGCTTGAACTGAGACTATTTTCCCGGAAGACCATCTCACAGGGCTTGAGGGGGAAACATTAGCCCTACTTGGAAAACAAGGGTTCATTTGCTTCAGAAGAATCCCCTGTGGGCCACTCAGCTAGCAATTGCCTTTTTCTGTAATCCAAAAAGTAGAATAACTCAATTTTATTAGTCACTAGTCAAGGCTTTGGGTTATTAGACATTAGCCAAGATTTATATTAAAATTGGCATCGTGGAAAATGTTGGCTTGTCTAAGATAAAAGAAAATTTCTTCACCCATATCCATCTTCACAATTGGTTCATTATTTCTTTCTGGCTTTGTGTATGATTCATTCAGTGAACTTGGATCCCTTTCTTAGTATCCTTGAAAACAGAAGGGAGGTTGCTATTAAATAATATAACCATTTGAGAGACAGAGAAATGGAAACAGAGAAGTAATCTCCTCAGTGAACTGATAGACTAGCTGGAGAAAACACCCCTTCACCCATGAGCAAAGCATCTTTCCTGAAAGGGGCTTCCCCACAGACTACGCTGCCTCTTAGAATAAAGCCCCTAAAGAAGTAAATATATGATTTTAATGAAAACATAATCCTCTGATTTCTAAGATTCTCTATCATATCAGTGTCCATCTAAGTCCTGTATTTGATCAAATGATATAATGAATAGCAGAGGTTTTCAACTGTACTGCATAGAGAAGTTCTCATATAGAGGGGAAGAAGGTATAGGAATGGTTGGAGGCATTGCAAAGGTTGAAACTCTCAACCTTGTTCAACCAGAGCAAACCCACCTTTATATTTTCTTATATCCTGCATATCCGTGTAGTCTTTCATTTCAAAAAACAAAAAACATTCCTTTTTTTAAAAAAAAATTTGCAAATCACTCATAAATATGAAAGTGTTTTACAAACTACCAGGTACTATGCAAATATAGATATAGATTTTTCTACTATGTACACACAAGGAGAGTGAAGTCTGCTCGTTAGTGGGGATGGGCAGACTAGCATTCACTGAATATCCATTTTACAGATGAGAAAAATAGGTAAATTCACACATCTAGGAATATTTGGAAACGACTAATTCAAGAACCTGCATTTTTTAATTTCTTTATCAGTTTCTCTAACCTTTCAGCCAACGCATGTGTCCAGCCTCTCAGAAAATTCAGCTCCATCCTCCTGCTTCCAAAACATCCTCAGGGGCTCAGTAAAGTTGAAGTTGGTCATTTTGGCTTTTACTGCTGTTAATAATCCTGTGACACTGCAGGGGATGGAAAATAATTCTCCCTCTACCCTTCCAAGTTCTTATCTGAGACCTTACAATAAAAGACAGATTAACAAGAGAAAAAGAAACAGAAGCTGATTATCATGTAACATCATATAAAGAAGGGAAAAGAGCCAGGCGAAAATGAGTAACTCCTGAAGGTGGCTTAGAATTCAGGCTTAAATACCACCTTTATAATAGGGAGAGGGGAGGGAGATTCAGGCTTCTTGGGGAGAAGAAATGATTTTCAGGAAGGATGAGGGACACTTAGAGGAAAAGATCGGAGGTACCATAGTTTGTGACAAAGTCTGTCTGGGTGTGGGGTCGACGTCTACTCTGTTTTCCTGTGACAAGAGTCAGTCTTCCCTGTTGAAGAAACTCCCAGAGAACCCATCCATGACAATCGAGCTCTTTTTGGAGGAGCTGAAGCTTCTCCCTGCATTTGCTGCTTTTCAAGTGCCAACAGCTCAGAATAATCTAGACCAATGAGACATGTTTTGCAGAGGCATGTCCTGAGCTCCCACAGGCATATTTCGGAGTGTCATATTCTGCAACCCTTCAACACCAACTGTCAAGTACATGTTTTTAAGTTGATTTAAAAAACGCTTATTGTTTCTTTTCTGAAATAATACATGACCATTTTGTGTAATGCATTCCCAAATCATTCAATAGCGACAGCTCATTAGGCTGGCCTTATGTGGTGTGTATTAGCCCCACTGCGGAAGAAATAGCTGAAAGTTCCAATCTCTAAAAGTGCTTTATTCAGTCTGAATGGCATTTTCCTTTTCTTCATCGGCTAGAGCCCATATAGATGCAACCATCCATTGCTTGAAAAATGATTGTCATCTTTCTCAATAATTCTGATGAGGAGCCCTATTTTTAACTCCAATCTAAAATACATTAGGGGAGCCATCTAGTGTTTTGGAGTTGGCATTTAGGAGTTATATAGAACATCCCTCCTCCCTAAATTTGATTTACCATCTGTGTTCATTCTCAGTGTTCTGAAGCATCAACACAGGGTATATATTTCATTTTGGGGAGAAATAAGATTAAAAATAAGAGCTCTTTCAGCTGCCTCACACCTGATTCTCTGGTATTTGGAACAAGGAACTTACCTCCCGATTACTGCCAGCTCCTTCTTAGGGACTGGGTACATCAAGGTAACATAGAAACAGTTGGTCCATTTGAAATAAATACATTACATTTCAGAAGCTGGGTTATAATTAGATCTTTTCCTACACCAAAATAGGGCCAAACTTGGATATAGGCAGTGCAGGTAACAGTCTACTTGATGAAGTTCCAGGAACATCAGGAAAGGCCCCCAAATAGCTTCCTCTACCTTCTGTTTCATGCTTGCTAATTTCATAGCAGCTCTACTGGGATGTAACTGACATAGCATAAACTGCATATATTTAATAAACTGTGCGAGCCCATGAGTTTCAGCACAAGCACACAAAAAAACCCTCAATCAAAATAATGAATATTTAGGGGCGCCTGGGTGGCTCAGTCAGTTAAGCGTCCGACTTTCGCTTAGGTCATGATCTCGCGGTTCGTGGGTTCGAGCCCCGCATCGGGCTCTGTGCTGACTGCCAGCTCGGAGCCTGGAGCCTGTTTCAGAGTCTGTGTCTCCCTCTCTCTCTGACCCTCCCGTTCTCACGCTGTCTCTCTCTCTCTCTCTCCTAGAAATAAATAAAAATATTTAAAAAAATGAATATTTAAGTACCCTCCAAAATGTCATCATGCCCCCTTAGAAATCCATCTCTCATCTTCTCTTCTCTTCTCCAGGTAACCACTGCCCTGCTTTCTGTCATTACAGATTGCTTGGCGTTTTCTAGAATTTAATAAAAATGAATTCATATTGTATGTATTCTTGTCTGACTTTTTCACTCAGCCTAGTGGTTCTGAAATTCTTCCATGTTGTCACATGTATCAATATTTGTTTTGCTCTTTGTCGATACATACCGTTCCATTATAGGGATATGCCACAATCTGTTGATCCATTCACCTTTTGATGGGGATTTTGATTACTTCCAGTATTGGGCATTAATAAATAAAGCTGCTACAAATGTATATGTATAAGTCTTTGTACAGACACCTACTTTCTTTCCTCGTAGGTAAATGTCCAGCAACGAAATTACAGTTTATGTGGTTGGTATCTGTATAACTGCCTGTTTCCCAAATGGTGGCTTCCCTTTGCGTCCCCACCACCAATGTATGCATTTCAGTTGCCCCAAATCCTTGCCAACACTGGTATTTTCAGTGTTTGGATAAGATCTGATTTTATCTCTTCCTTTTCCATCCCTTGACCTTTTATTTCTTTTCCTTGCCTTGTTTTACTCACTAGAAGCTCCAACACATTGCTGAACAGAGGCAGAGACTGAGGACATCATTGCCATGTTCTTCATCTTAGAAGGGAAGCATTTACTCTCTCACCATTAAGTATTACATTAACTCTAGGTTTTTCAAAATGTTCCCTTCAATTCCTAGTTTCTGAGAGTTTTGATCATGAAAAAAAAATACTGCATCTTGTCACATGCCTTTTCTTGACCTAATGAAATAGCTACACAATTCCTTTCTTTTTAACAGACTTTATTTTTTTAAGAGAAATTTTAGGTTCACATCAAAACTGAGTGGAAGATACACAGATTCCCCATACTCTTTTTACTGTTTATATGATAAATTGATCTTCAAATGTGAAACCAATGTTATACTCTTGGGATAAATCCCGCTTGGTCATGATGTATTATCCCTTTAATATCATGGTAGATTGGACTTGCTAAAATGTTGTTCAGAATGAAGCACCTGAACAAATTTTGATGAAAAATGAGGAAGAAAACTTGACAGTTCTAGGTGAGCAAACACAGCATCAAGGGATAAACAAAATGAAAAAAACATTACCTGTTTTGAACTTTTGATAAGGCAATCCTACCCAAAGGCTAATGGTTTGAGAATTCCCATCAGTTTTCCCACCCCACTGTCCAGATTGAAAATGCTAAACTGTACATTCTGAGAATTAATCTCTGTACTTCAAAGACCCAAGAATCAATTAAGGTGAAGAGAACATCAGATCATAGCTTTCTTATGGATATAACTCGTTGGTTCAAAAATCAGCTAATTCCAAAAAAGCACTCAAGCCATTGCTGTTACCACATTGGCTAAACAAATAGTTACTTGAATGTGTATTCTCTTTTCATTCTTTCAGCTTTTATTTTTAATGTCATGTAAGCTTCTTACTTTTTCAGGGACCAGATCAAATTTGTAATAGAAATATAACAAAGTTAAAACTGAAGGAATTTTACCAGACATCTTCCTATAAACAGTATTGTTTATTCATCAGGAAGTTTTAAAATAAACTCTTTTGGCTATAAATCATAGAAATTTGCAAAGAACGCCAATAAATATCCTCCTTCTCCTTCTCTCTTACCATGCCTTTTACCCACTCCCACTCTTCCATCTGCTGGGACTCCAACACACAGCACAGGAAGAGATTGGAAACCCACCAATTCCATAGTCTTGGCAAGACTTCCAGTAGCCAAAGGTTCCAGGCTTAAGAAGTAATGTTCCAAAATCGTGATGACATCGTAACATATTACCGAGAATTGGGGGCATGAAGGAGCCATTGTAAGTAGAAAGTCTTGGGCTCATTTTTCTGCAAACACGTGCTTGCCAAGAAGAAATTTGGCCAAAGAACAGTTTTCTGTAGACCAGCCAATTTCTGCAAGGAGACATGTATTTTCCAGTGGACACATCTATAGTAAGCTTCGATCTCTCTTTTCCTCAATTCCCTCTCCCTATCACCCTCTGTCCCCTCTCCTTTCTCCGTCACTGATCCCTCTCTCGTCCTCTCTCTGTCTTTCTCTTTCTCTATGTTTTAAATAGCAGTTAGGAGCATGGACTCTTGATCTGACTCTGGTTCAAATTCTCACTTTGTTACTTTTTAGTAAAGTGACTTCACTCACTTAATTTCTCCACTTCTCTGTGCCTCAGTTTCCTCATTTGCATTAGAATGTTAAGAGAATTAAGTAAGTTAATATATAAAAACATTTAAAATAAGCCCTGGCACTTAGTAAATTCTCCATAAGAATTAGCCACCACCACCACCACCATCATCATCATCATCATCATCATAAGTGAGAAACATTTACTCTCCTGAAAGAGTGGAAAGGAAGAAGCCTTTCACCTTTTCTGCATTCCTATTCCACTCAGCTTTTGGTCTGACCACTCCCAGGTGTTAAGTACACATTTGAGATCGCCTGGAAGAGATGCTCTCTGAGTAGCCCTAAGAAGCCAGCCATCAAGTATCCAAGAACAGAGCACAGCAAAGACCAGCTTGTCAAGACTATACAGAGAGCATCAGCCCAGATACAAAGAGAATCAACCCAGATTTGCTGCAAACATTCTTATGTGATCTCGTACAGTCATTTTACTTCTCCAGTTCTCAAACAGCCTCATCTGTGCCTTGAGGGGCTTGGATTAAAATTATTTCCTAACTCCTCCATGCTATTTCAATTCCAATACCCAATTCTATGTGATCTTTGCACTTACAAGACACAGAATTTACTGGACTTTAAGAAATGGTTGATTCTGATGATGTTTGGGAGTTTGTAGGAAAGGGGAGATGGTCAACTCTAGTGGGTATGGTCACATGGGTCATAACAATCCAGCTCTTGACACCTCAACTCCACCTACCAAGAGGAAAAGGAGACTCATAGTGTTCTCGACATCTGTCAGGACACCAGGGTCCTCTCCATGCAACTATCCTTCTAACTGTATTAAGGAGTGTATCACCAGAGTCAGAAAGCAAGGGCACCCCTTATCCCCATCCTATGGACCCCCTTTCTCTACTTTTCCTCTTTTCTTCCCACCCTCATTTCCTTCCCCTTCCTTCTCCCTCCCTGCCTTCAGCAACCCTTCCCACCTCTGCTGACATGTCATAAGTGAATGACAGCCATTCACTTAACATTATTTCTTAAGCATTTTCCATAATAGTATATATGCATCTCAAATAAATTTGTTGTATACATTTCACATCCCTTACAATCCATATGCCAAAGCTTCCTTTATCTACTCCCTATTACTGAGCATTTCCGTTATTTCCAGTTTTTCACTATTATCTTTAGCACTGCAATGTACATCTTTGTGCTTTTAAATATGTGCTTTGACATATTTAGAGGTTTTTATTTAGGATCCCAGTCAAAGAGTGTCAACGTTTCTAAGCTATGGGTTTCCACAAAGTCCTCCAAAAAAACTACACTGATTCCAACCACTTACGTGTTGTTCAGCCATTAATTCATTTAACAAATTTTTATTGCACATCTGCTATATGCGGGCACTATCTGGAGGCTGGGAAAAACAGTCACAAAGGCAGACTTGAAGTTTCCTTTACTTCCAGCCATCGGCAAGAACATTCTCCCACTGCACCCAGGACTGAGCCCTCCCTTACAGAGCTGAGTTGTGGCAGTAGGTGTTTAATGTGCATCGATGACTCCTATAGGTAAGTGCTTTATACACTTAGTCATATGCATTCAAAAATGTTTACTTTGTGGGGCACCTGGGAGGCACAGTCAGTTGTGTCCAACTTTGGCTCAAGTCATAATCTCACAGTTGGTGGGCTTGAGCCCCGCGTGGGGCTCTGTGCTGACAGCTCAGAGCCTGGAGCCTGCTTCAGATTCTGCATCTCCCTCTCTCTCTGTGCCTCCCCCACTTGTGTCTGTCTCTCTCACAAAATAACCTTTCCGTAAGTGCGATAGACAAAGTTTGGATTTGCTTTCACAAAGACTCCTTTTAATCCCCTAAGTCATAGAGGTGGGCTTCCGACAGCCATGTAGCCAAAGATCATGGACTCAGGAGTGGCAGCCTGACTCAAATTGAGTGGATCAAATTCCTTCACCAAGAGTTAAAACTTAGCAGAAAGACAATGATAGATATTAATTGATTCATGATTGATTGATTAATTGATTGATTCTGTGCTTCCATGTCACCAAACTGTAAGATAAATTCAGAAACAGTGGATGATCACAGTCCATAAGTTCATATGTGCCACAATTCTATGAGAGGGCAATTATTCTCATGTTACAGATGGCAAAACTGAGGCTTGGAGAGGTTTTAAGCCTTGAAACCAGACACTAGCTGTTTCTCAATATGTGTTTTTTACCCAATAGAACACTCTTGAAACTGGGCTGTCACTGGCAGTTCGTTTGTCTGTCTTTCCATTACACTGTCAGCTCCTTCAGATTTTAGCGTTCTGCTCCACAGGTGCCCAATAAATGTTTATTCCATAAGTGAGTGAAATTATACCTGGTACTGTGTGAGGTTACAAGGAGTAATAGAAGCGTGGTTCACAGGAAACCTACCCAACTTACTCAAGAGTTAAAGAAGTGCAATTAATGTGTCTAAAATACGCCAAGACCATGTGGAGTTTAGCATCCATTCTATAAGAATTTGCAGCAGGAAAATGACTGATGTGTTTTGTGTCCACCTACCCCAAGTATGATTAAGGAGATAAAGCTGTGACAAAAGTTTTCTTTTAAGGCACTCCAAAGCAAAGGCAGACCAAATGGTGTTTTAATTGTCTGGGTGTTTTAATTCAAACACTGTGATTAACATTACTTGAAATGTGACTTCTGGGCTCATAAACTTTATGTATACCTGTCATCAAAGTTTTTTGAGGGGCTATTAGTTTAACTATGTTCCACTCTACAGTAATTGCATGATAGTAAAGAAAGTAATGAGTTACTTTTTAGTTGTTGGAAAATATTAAAGGCTGTTGAAGTCAGATCTAAGTGATTTATGCACCAGGATCTGAAGATGCCTTGATCTTTGAGAATATGTTACATATAAATTTAATCTCCCTTCAACACATGTTTAAGTTATGCCTCAACCTATTTTTAACACTGTCATAATCCTAATGGCTCTCATAAATTTGAAAATATAATCATTCAGGACCTCAATTCAAACTCCGTATGAAATATTGATTTTTAGAAATCTGTCAGAATTGACAAGCCTCCGCATCCTAGAGATATAAATTAGAAAACTTTACTTGATTATAAGGCCAGGGAGAAATTTTTCTATAGTGTTATTGATAGATGTCCCAATCTGTCTTCAGATCAAGCAGACAAGTTTCCAATTTATTCATAGAACACATTTCACACCTCCTCTGTGTCATAAGTTGAATATTCTTCCTACAACATACTGTATCAAAATGCATAACTGAAATTGGTTCTGTTGTAAATCGTTTAAAAATAACAAAATTCTGAAATCCAGTTAGTACTTACTGTGAACAATAAATTTCTGTCATGTTAGCCACCCAGTTTGTGATGCTTTGTTACTACGAGGCCCTAGAATATTCCACATTCTAGATTTGAAAGTGTTTTCTTTGTGAGGCTGTTTAACTTGCTTCTCTTTCTCCTACATTTCCTATAACTTGCAAGTTATATCTAAAGGCTTGATGGAGGGGCGCCTGGGTGGCTTAGTCGGTTAAGCGTCCGACTTTCGCTTAGGTCATGATCTCGCGGTTCGTGGGTTCGAGCCCCGCGTCGGGCTCTGTGCTGACTGCCAGCTCAGAGCCTGGAGCCTGTTTCAGACTCTGACTCCCTCTCTCTCTGACCCTCCCCTGCTCACGCTGTCTCTCTCTCTCTCTCTCTCTCTCCTAGAAATAAATAAAAATATTTAAAAAAAATAAAAATAAGAAAAATAAAGGCTTGATGGAATTAAATCAAAGATTTCTGTTGAGACTATTTCATGGGCGCTTCTATGAGCCTCCCACTGTATCGTCAAAGGCCCACGATGTCAGGTGGCCCTCCGTGGTGATACTGAGTTGGACCTCATGGTTAATGTAGGCCAATGTGTCTTTAATGACTTAAAAATGGCTTGGCTGCTTCGTGAACACCAACCAGGTGGTAAGAGGAATGGAGAGGCGTGGATTTCCATCCACCCAGCACTCTTTCCCAGCCTTCTGCTCGTTCCTCTGGGGACCGCCACCCCCTTTACACCTGATCCCCATGGGAACCTCAATCACTGAGCCTCACTCCCCACTGGCATACGAATAGACACCTAGAAACCCTGGACACAGTAACTGGTTTCGAGATGGGCCTGTAAACTATCTTAGCTCAAGGTCCCGAGGAAAAAGAGTCTGAGGCAAAACTCAGATGTGAACACACTGATAAGGAATGCAATCCCAAGCCCAAGAGGAGGGGAACAAAACGGAATAGGACCAAAGGAAGAAAAGCAAAAGGAAGGTGGTACAGTACTGAGCTGGCCACAGTACCACCAAAACTCTGGTTGTCCTGGAAGGCATCTTCAGAGGCACGGTGGGGACACTACGCGTCCTAAGAGTCATCATGGAGGGGGTGGGGAGATAGTGCACCACCAGCTCCTTCCAGTCTCCTCTTTCTCAACGGCCGAATTTCATCCCATGGGACATTAGACCCGTACACTGTTGCTGCCAGGGAGCCACTAAGAAGCCAGCTCCCACATCCGGAGCCAGGTACACTTCCGAAAAGTTACCTGTTACCAGTGATATCTCAGGCCAGGCCAGGTAAGCCAAGGACGTGTCAAAATGCCCAAAAAGTCCTGAAGCTTTTTGTGCCTCAGCCACAACAGGGAAATCCCAGGAGTAATCTCCAAGCAAAAGGCATGCGTGAGGAATAATGTGATCTGTAGCACTTAGGTTTCATCGGAGCGCACTAGTTTTATTCAGAGGATGCCCTGACCATCCCGAAGCACATTTGTGCGTCGCAGATTATGTGCGTGTACTCAGCACTAGGTGGTGGTACAGCATCGCTCTCAGCCCTTCCCTCCCCGGGCACGTGGAAAATAAATGCGTTCAGGCTTGGCTAAATCATTACCAACTTTCCTTCCACGTCAGAAGTCGCTGAGCGTCCCGTCATGTGGCAAAGCAAACCAGGCAACAGGCCTCTAAGGGCCACTCAAGTTAATGATTTATTGATCTTGTTGGCTGATGTTTTCACTTAATCCTTGGTTTTATTTAACTGAGCTTCGGTAGTTAAAAAACAAAAACAAAACTGGTTGGTCTTGCTAGAATTCTAAACAAAGAAAAATAAGCCTGTTTGTTTATAATCATCTGCCGTGGAGCCAGTGGCTCTGGATTCTAACAGGGACACTGGCTGGCGGGGGCTCTTAGCTCAGATGAGTAGAAAGCACTGAATGCCAAGGAAAGACTGGCAGGTGGCTGGCTGACTCGGATGAAGCAATTCCAGTCCATGACCCAGGCTGGGCCCTAGGTCTCAGCATCCCATTGCCTAAGTCACATGTCACAAGGGAGGCTAGCTGAGAGTTGCCATGACCGGTTCTTGCCACTGGAGAGTGAGTCAGCACCTCAAGTTCATATGCAAATGACAGCCAAGGCTCATCCACCTTGCTGAGTTTCCTGAAAGGTCCGGATCTTTGGAGGCTTCTGCTGAAGATTATGCAGCCATCGGCTTATTTCACAATCAATCTGATTTATAGCATAACTGCAAATTAAAGAAAAAGATAGTAATACAATACGATGCACACACGTATCAAGACGTCCCTAGGGAAATCTATCTTGGCTTTTTAAAAAATTATTCTAGTATAATTAACATACAGCGTTCTATTAGTTTCAGGGGTACAATAGAGTCGTTCAACAATTGTATACATTACTCAGCGCTCATCCCAAAAAGTGAATTCTTAATCCTCTATGTATTTCACCCATCCCCCCACCCACCTCCCCTCTGGTAACCATCTGTTTGTTCTCCATAGTTACAGAGTTTGTTTTCTGGTTTGTCCCTTTTCTTCTTTGTTCATTTGTTTTGTTCCTTAAATTCCACATATGAGTGAAATCATATGGTATTTATCTTTCTCTGACTGACTTATTTCATTTAGCAATGTACTCTCTAGATCCCTCCATGGGGTTGCAAATGGCCAAGATTTCGCTTTTTTTATGGCTGACTAACATCCTATTGTATGTATACACCACATCTTCTTTATCCATTCATCCATCGATGGACACTTGGACTGCTTCCAAATCTTGGCTAGTGTAGATAATACTGCAATAAACACAGAAGTGCATATGCCTTTTTGAATTGGTGTTTTCAATTTCTTTGGGTAAATACCCAGTAGTAGAATTACTGGATCGTATGGTAATTCTATTTTTAATTCTTTGAGGAACCTCCATACAATTTTCCACAGTAGCCGTATGAGTTTGCACTCTCATACATAGTGCACGAGCATTCCTTTCTCCCCACATCCCCACCAGCACTTGTTTTTTCGTATGCTTTTGATTTTAGCCATTCTGACAGGTGTGAGGTGATATCTCCCTGTGGTTTTGATTTGCATCCCTGATGATGAGTGATGTCGAACCTCTTTTCAGGTGTCTGTTGGCCTTCTGTATGCCTTCTTTGAGAAAATCTTCATGACTTCTGCCCATTTTTTCATTGGATTATTTGACTTTTGGGTGTTGAGTTGTAGAAGTTCTTTAAGTTCTTTATATATCTGTGGTGTTAACCCCTTACTGGAAATATCACTTGCAAATATCTTCTCTCATTCAGTGGATTATCTTTTTGTTTTATTGATTATTTTCTATGTTGTGCAAAAGCTTTTTCTTTTGAAATATTCCCAATAGCTTAATTTTGCTCTTGTTTCCCTTGCCAAAGGAGACATATTTTTAAAATGTTTCTATGGCTAAAATCAGAGAGATGCCTACATTTTCTTCTAGGAATTTTATGGTTTCATGTCTCACATTTAGGTCTTTAACGCATTTTGAGTTTATTTTTGGGCATGGTGTAAGAAAGTGGTCTAGTTTCATTGCTCTGCATGTAGCTGTCCAGTTTTCCCAGTGCCCTTTGTTCAAGAGACTTTTTCCCATTAACTTGCATTTTTGTTTTGTTCAATCATAGCATGTTCTTGGAATTACTTGATTCAACATCAGGGGGCTAAGTCAGCAGGGCTCTAAAATAAAGGGAGGAGGGGGAATGGCAGATTGTCCTGGAGTTCACAAAAAGTGCAGATCTCAGACCTTCTGCAGTCTGAGAGTGAAGTGTGTGACTGTCCAAAGAGACGGAGGAGATCACACATGTGCTCCCCAGGTGCCTTCTGGAACAGCAACCACGAGACTTGAATGAACTAAGCAGTAAGAGCCACATCCCTGAAAACCCAAGGAAGGCGGGGCCAGCCTCCCTCAGGGATCCACAGTGATGGGCGCAGCCCTCAACTAGCATCACACCAGTATCCCTCTCTCAGGAAGTGCAGGACCTGTGTCCTCACTGACCAGGGCCACCCCAGGAATGCACTTGAGGGCTGAAGAGTCCACAGGGCTGTGTCTTCCCAAAAGAGGCATCCTGTCCTAGATTGTAGAAAGTCTCTGGAGGGCTTAGCTGTGGCTCTGATGGTGATAATGTGCCCCAAGAAGGGGCAGCAGCAACAGCAAACTGATTAAACTTTGGTTTTGCCACCCAAGCACTTACCCCTCCCCCAACCTTAGGACTCTGTGTCTCTCCGGTTCTTGAACAACTTGGAGAGCAGTCAACAAGGAAATACTTTGTTTCTTTTTTTTTTTTAATAGTTTATTGTCAAGTTGGTTTCCATATAACACCCAGTGCCCATCCCCACAAGTGCCCTCCTCCATGCCCGTCACCCCCCTTCCCCTCCCCCCCATACCCATCAGCCCTCAGTTCTCAGCAATCAAGAGTCTCTCATGGTTTGCCTCCCTCCCTCTCCCCCACCCCATTTCCTCCCTTCTTCTCCCCCACGGTCCTCCATTAAGTTCCTCTTAATCCTCCTATACATGCAAACATACGGTATCTGTCCTTCTCTGCCTGACTTATTTCGCTCAGCATAACACCCTCAAGGTCCATCCATGTTGCTACACATGGCCAGATTTCATTCTTTCTCATTGCCATGTAGTATTCCATGGTATAGATAAACCACATCTTCTTGATCCATTCGTCCATTGATAGACACTTAGGCTCTTTCCATGTTTTGGCTATTGTTGAGAGTGCTGCTATGAACATTGGAGTACATGTGCTCCTATGCCTCAGCATCTCTGTATCCCTTGGACAAATTCCTAGCAGTGCTATTGCTGGGTCCTAGGGGAGTTCTAGTGTTAGTTTCCTGAGGAACCTCCACACTGTTTTCCAGAGGGGCTGTACCAGTTTACATTCCCACCAACAGTGTAGGAGGGTGCCCGTTTCTCCACATCCTCACCAGCATCTAGAGTTCTCTGATTTGCTTTTAGCCACTCTGACTGGCGTGAGGTGGTATCTCAGTGTGGTTTTGATTTGGATTTCCCTGATGAGGAGGGATGCTGAGCATCGTTTCATGTGTCTGTTGGCCATCTGGATGTCCTCTTTGGAGAAGTGTCTGTTCATATCTTCTGCCCATTTCTTCACTGGGTTGTTTGTTTTTCGGGTGTGGAATTTGGTGAGTTCCTTATAGATTTTGGATACTAACCCTTTATCTAAACAAGGAAATACTTTCTGTGAGTCAGGAACATATGATCTTGGGTTAGTTTTAATTCTTGAAAGAGATGAGACCATGTTTGCACCCCCAGTTTGGGAAGTAAGTCATACCATTAAAGCTCAGAATAACACTCTGTTGGGCAAAGCAGATACTGCTATGCCTTTTTCTTCATGACAAACTGAGGCTTAAAGAGGTTAAGTAACTGTTACACAAGACAATAAATGAAAGGACTAGAAGTACCCAGGTCCTTTTCCCAATAATTTGACCCAATATGTTTTGGAGCCATAGTCTTGCTTTAATAATTAATTAATATTGCCTCACAGATGAACTATAGGATATTACAGTCAATTCCGTTATTTAAAAAAAACAGTAATTAAAAATAAATATTGCAGGGGCACCTGGGTGGCTCAGCCGGTTAAGTGTCCAGCTTCGGCTCAGGTCATGATCTCGCAGTTTGTGAGTTTGAGCCCCGTGTCAGGCTCTGTGCTGACGGCCCAGAGCCTGGAGCCTCCTTCAGATTCCATGTCACCCCCTCTGTCCCTCCCATGCTCATGCTCTGCCTGTCTCTCAATATTAAATAAAAAGGTTAAAAATATTTTTTAACATAAATATTGCAAATGAATTCCCAATTTGGCTAGTTGAGACCTTGGAGAGATCCCTTGAACCAAAACTTTCCATGTCTACAAGATCTGCACAGTGAGGGGGTTCACGTGAGGCTCCCACAACTACAGAACTCCCATAATCCGAACAAAAATAAGCACTGAGTATAAAACAGAAATTAAAACAGATTCACAACAGCGCTGCCAGGGATTATTATTCTGATTGTACAGACAAGAAAACCAAGGTCTGGAGGGATGAACCCTCTTCGACAGGATCACTCCACTTGTGAGTGGAGAGCCAGGAGCCATGAATGCCTGGTTGCAAAGCCCACACTCGCTGACACCCCCACATTCCCATATCAGTCACCCACAAAGACACTGCTCCTTGGGCTCCACTGCCAGGGGTACATGCCCTGATGTGGCCCTCTTTAGGAGGAACCATACATCATTCACACACCAGCGAGAATTTGTTCAAATATGGTCATTCAAGGAATGTGGTATTTGGTGGAGAATTGAGAATGCAGATAATTTGGAAAGACATAGTATTTGACAAGTAAGCCTGGAGGGAGAATAGGGGCTGCCATGGAATGAGGGAACTCAGGCAATTGGAAGATTCTGGAAGGCAGCTCAGGGAAGCAGTTGCAAACCAATGGCCCACAGATGTGTTTTTGGTTAGCACAGAATATTTGTATAATTGAATGAGTTGCTCATATTTTTTAATGTTTTCTTTGTTAAAGAATCCAAATTTCCCATCCAGCCTGTGCCTTTCCACTTAACAATAGTAAGCTGGAGCTGACAAGCCATGTCCCCCTGTGTCTTCTTCTCAGTCACCATTCCATCTCATTTTATTTGCTTGAGCGAGCTGCCTCATCACCCACTCCCCATAGACATTTGTGGTGGAGAACCTGGTCCTAGAGGCTTTGAACTGGGAGGGGAAGGAGAACAGCTCCAGGAGATAAGATGGGGAGAGTCAGATAGGACAGTACTAAAGATAACTTCCCATAATTCAGCATTTTGAAAACGAGACTGGCCAGCCACTGTGCCATTAAGAACCTGCCTCAGTCCAGAGAAGGGTTCAAGCTCAACAAAGAGATGGTTTATATGTAACACCAGGACTAAAGTCAGATTACCAAAAATTAGCCCCAGGACCGCCCCCTCCTGCTCATTTCACCTACTCATATATTGTTCTGCCTCTCTGATAGGCCATTACCAATCCTTGCTTAATTTCCAGATTCTCTCCCCCGTGTCCAATTTCTCTAACAAGGTTCACTGAAATCCCAGTCTTGGGACACAGCCTTGGACTCCAAGTCCACCTCTTTTGTCATGGAGTTGGTGACCCAGCTGTAAGTCACAGTGCTGGCCACATCATTCTGTAAACTTCCCCCAATCACACATAGTTTATTGGGCAAAGGTTATCATTTGTCTCAGTACTGGATTCTGGGCAGGAAAAGAACCTCTCCTGAGAATTCAGAACCACAGTTTGGACCTCACTCAAGCCCAATATCTATATTCTAACATATATTGCCTTTACAATCCAGAAACCTCCAAGCCCAGAAATTAATATGAAAGCTAGCCACGCCCTTAAGATACCTCTGAGACCCCAGGCAGAAACACATATGAAATCATTCTGAAGAACAAATGCTCCAAGACTGCACTACAGTCTCACATGTAACCCACCCATCTCCAAACAAGCAGTTCTCAACTCAAAATTATTGATAAGGGAAAAAATGCACAAGAACAAAAGTAAGCATAGGCAACAAATATCAACATTAGATACTCTGAAGCTTTAAGAGTTGTCTGAATTTAACTAAGTACATTTAAGATGAATAAAACATAGAAGGTGAAAAATTAAACACACAAACACTCTGGAAAAAAAAAAAAGAATGGGCATATTTTTTAAAGGGCCAAATAGAGCTTTAAAAATTATGAAAAAGACTGTCATTAAAATACAAAGTTCCGTTGATGGGCTAAGCAGCAAATTCAATGCAGCTGATAGAGACTTAGTAAACAAGAAGAGAAACTGAGAAACTTACACAGCATAAAACACAAAGAATTAAAAAGATGGAAAATGTATGAGAGGTTAAAAGACATGAAGGAAGAGAAAGATGGTCCAACATGTTTCTAATAAAAGTTCTAAATGGCACTCATACAATGGAGTACCATCCTGTGACAAGAATGAATAAAGTGACAACCTCAAGGGCGCCTCCATGACTCAGTCGGTTAAGCATCCGACTCTTGATTCTGGCTCAGATCATGATCCCAGTGTCATGGGATCAAACCCCAAATCAGGCTCAGTGCTGAGTGTGGAGCCTGCTTAAGATTCTCTCTCTCTCTCTCTCTCTCTCTCTCTCCCTCTGCCCCTCTCCCCCACTTGCCCTCTCTCTCTCTATTTAAAAAAAAAAGCCAACTTCATAAAAACAGTGTGGATGAATTTCATAAACAGAATATTGAATGAAAGAGAAACAGAAGTGTATATATCATATGGTTCCATTTTTCTAAAGGTCAAAAATGGGGAAAACTAATCTATACAGATGGACGTCAAGATGGTGTTTATCCTTATCACAGAGGTGCACAGTAACCGAAAGGAGCCTAAGGGAACATGATCCCAGTGTCATGGGGTCATGGGCTCAATCCGGCTCAGTGGTTCGTGTGGAGGTTGCTTAAGATTCTCTCTCTCTCTCTCTCTCTCTCTCTCTCTCTCTCTCCCTCTGCCCCTCTCCCCCACTTGCCCTCTCTCTCTCTATTTAAAAAAAAAAAGCCAACTTCATAAAAACAGTGTGGATGAATTTCATAAACAGAATATTGAATGAAAGAGAAACAGAAGTGTATATATCATATGGTTCCATTTTTCTAAAGGTCAAAAATGGGGAAAACTAATCTATACAGATGGACGTCAAGATGGTGTTTATCCTTATCACAGAGGTGCACAGTAACCGAAAGGAGCCTAAGGGAACATGATCCCAGTGTCATGGGGTCATGGGCTCAATCCGGCTCAGTGGTTCGTGTGGAGGTTGCTTAAGATTCTCTCTCTCTCTCTCTCTCTCTCTCTCTCTCTCTCTCCCTCTGCCCCTCTCCCCCACTTGCCCTCTCTCTCTCTATTTAAAAAAAAAAAGCCAACTTCATAAAAACAGTGTGGATGAATTTCATAAACAGAATATTGAATGAAAGAGAAACAGAAGTGTATATATCATATGGTTCCATTTTTCTAAAGGTCAAAAATGGGGAAAACTAATCTATACAGATGGACGTCAAGATGGTGTTTATCCTTATCACAGAGGTGCACAGTAACCGAAAGGAGCCTAAGGGAACATGATCCCAGTGTCATGGGGTCATGGGCTCAATCCGGCTCAGTGGTTCGTGTGGAGGTTGCTTAAGATTCTCTCTCTCTCTCTCTCTCTCTCTCTCTCTCTCTCTCCCTCTGCCCCTCTCCCCCACTTGCCCTCTCTCTCTCTATTTAAAAAAAAAAAGCCAACTTCATAAAAACAGTGTGGATGAATTTCATAAACAGAATATTGAATGAAAGAGAAACAGAAGTGTATATATCATATGGTTCCATTTTTCTAAAGGTCAAAAATGGGGAAAACTAATCTATACAGATGGACGTCAAGATGGTGTTTATCCTTATCACAGAGGTGCACAGTAACCGAAAGGAGCCTAAGGGAACATGATCCCAGTGTCATGGGGTCATGGGCTCAATCCGGCTCAGTGGTTCGTGTGGAGGTTGCTTAAGATTCTCTCTCTCTCTCTCTCTCTCTCTCTCTCTCTCTCTCCCTCTGCCCCTCTCCCCCACTTGCCCTCTCTCTCTCTATTTAAAAAAAAAAAGCCAACTTCATAAAAACAGTGTGGATGAATTTCATAAACAGAATATTGAATGAAAGAGAAACAGAAGTGTATATATCATATGGTTCCATTTTTCTAAAGGTCAAAAATGGGGAAAACTAATCTATACAGATGGACGTCAAGATGGTGTTTATCCTTATCACAGAGGTGCACAGTAACCGAAAGGAGCCTAAGGGAACATGATCCCAGTGTCATGGGGTCATGGGCTCAATCCGGCTCAGTGGTTCGTGTGGAGGTTGCTTAAGATTCTCTCTCTCTCTCTCTCTCTCTCTCTCTCTCTCTCTCCCTCTGCCCCTCTCCCCCACTTGCCCTCTCTCTCTCTATTTAAAAAAAAAAAGCCAACTTCATAAAAACAGTGTGGATGAATTTCATAAACAGAATATTGAATGAAAGAGAAACAGAAGTGTATATATCATATGGTTCCATTTTTCTAAAGGTCAAAAATGGGGAAAACTAATCTATACAGATGGACGTCAAGATGGTGTTTATCCTTATCACAGAGGTGCACAGTAACCGAAAGGAGCCTAAGGGAACATGATCCCAGTGTCATGGGGTCATGGGCTCAATCCGGCTCAGTGGTTCGTGTGGAGGTTGCTTAAGATTCTCTCTCTCTCTCTCTCTCTCTCTCTCTCTCTCTCTCCCTCTGCCCCTCTCCCCCACTTGCCCTCTCTCTCTCTATTTAAAAAAAAAAAGCCAACTTCATAAAAACAGTGTGGATGAATTTCATAAACAGAATATTGAATGAAAGAGAAACAGAAGTGTATATATCATATGGTTCCATTTTTCTAAAGGTCAAAAATGGGGAAAACTAATCTATACAGATGGACGTCAAGATGGTGTTTATCCTTATCACAGAGGTGCACAGTAACCGAAAGGAGCCTAAGGGAACATGATCCCAGTGTCATGGGGTCATGGGCTCAATCCGGCTCAGTGGTTCGTGTGGAGGTTGCTTAAGATTCTCTCTCTCTCTCTCTCTCTCTCTCTCTCTCTCTCTCCCTCTGCCCCTCTCCCCCACTTGCCCTCTCTCTCTCTATTTAAAAAAAAAAAGCCAACTTCATAAAAACAGTGTGGATGAATTTCATAAACAGAATATTGAATGAAAGAGAAACAGAAGTGTATATATCATATGGTTCCATTTTTCTAAAGGTCAAAAATGGGGAAAACTAATCTATACAGATGGACGTCAAGATGGTGTTTATCCTTATCACAGAGGTGCACAGTAACCGAAAGGAGCCTAAGGGAACATGATCCCAGTGTCATGGGGTCATGGGCTCAATCCGGCTCAGTGGTTCGTGTGGAGGTTGCTTAAGATTCTCTCTCTCTCTCTCTCTCTCTCTCTCTCTCTCTCTCCCTCTGCCCCTCTCCCCCACTTGCCCTCTCTCTCTCTATTTAAAAAAAAAAAGCCAACTTCATAAAAACAGTGTGGATGAATTTCATAAACAGAATATTGAATGAAAGAGAAACAGAAGTGTATATATCATATGGTTCCATTTTTCTAAAGGTCAAAAATGGGGAAAACTAATCTATACAGATGGACGTCAAGATGGTGTTTATCCTTATCACAGAGGTGCACAGTAACCGAAAGGAGCCTAAGGGAACATGATCCCAGTGTCATGGGGTCATGGGCTCAATCCGGCTCAGTGGTTCGTGTGGAGGTTGCTTAAGATTCTCTCTCTCTCTCTCTCTCTCTCTCTCTCTCTCTCTCCCTCTGCCCCTCTCCCCCACTTGCCCTCTCTCTCTCTATTTAAAAAAAAAAAGCCAACTTCATAAAAACAGTGTGGATGAATTTCATAAACAGAATATTGAATGAAAGAGAAACAGAAGTGTATATATCATATGGTTCCATTTTTCTAAAGGTCAAAAATGGGGAAAACTAATCTATACAGATGGACGTCAAGATGGTGTTTATCCTTATCACAGAGGTGCACAGTAACCGAAAGGAGCCTAAGGGAACATGATCCCAGTGTCATGGGGTCATGGGCTCAATCCGGCTCAGTGGTTCGTGTGGAGGTTGCTTAAGATTCTCTCTCTCTCTCTCTCTCTCTCTCTCTCTCTCTCTCCCTCTGCCCCTCTCCCCCACTTGCCCTCTCTCTCTCTATTTAAAAAAAAAAAGCCAACTTCATAAAAACAGTGTGGATGAATTTCATAAACAGAATATTGAATGAAAGAGAAACAGAAGTGTATATATCATATGGTTCCATTTTTCTAAAGGTCAAAAATGGGGAAAACTAATCTATACAGATGGACGTCAAGATGGTGTTTATCCTTATCACAGAGGTGCACAGTAACCGAAAGGAGCCTAAGGGAACACTTGAAATCCTGGGGTTGTTCTGTTTCTTGAGCAAGGTGCCGATGAGACAGGGGTGTTCAACTAGCGACACTGAACACGTAAGACGTGTGCATTTTCAGTGTATTTTTTTGTACTTCAGTAAAATTTACAATTGTAGGGAGGGGGAGAAAACCTTGAGATAGAGAGAATAGAGAAAATGGGCACAAACAATATTCTTGCATGTAAAGGCTGACATTTCTCAGGAAATGACAAAAGGCATGACTTGCAGACTCAGAACAACAATGGATCCCAAGCAGAATGACAAAAATAAATCCACACCTGGATCGAGTGTAGTAAAACTGCAGCAAACAACAGAGCGATCTTTAAAGACCCCAGTAGGAAAAAAAGAAATATCATCTACAAAGAAATCACACTGAGGTAGATTACAGACTTCCCGAGGCTGACAAAAGAAACTATAAGAAACTATAACACAACAAAAGAAACTATAAGAAAAAGTAGATATCTTCAAATTACTAAAAGAAGATAACTGTCAACCTGGAATTCTAGACTTGACTAAAAGGCCGCCCAAGACTGAGGACATAATAAAGACATTTTCAAACAAGTCAAGACTAGGTGTACTTGAGGAAGAAGAAAATTGAAGGCAGAAGTAGAGAGTACAGTACAAGAAGTAAAGAACAAAATTCTGGCAAAGCAAATAAAATCTGACATAATGACTAACTTTAAGTGTACAAAAATAAGAAAGTGAGCTGTTAGGAAATGAATTGTATCTCCCCAAGTTTCATATGTTGGAGTCCCTAACCCTCAGCACCTTAGAGTGTGCCTTTATTTGGAAATACAGCCATCGCAGATGGAATTTGTTAGATTAAAATGAGGTCATTACAGTAGACCCTAATTCAAAATGACTGATACCCTTGTAACAAGGGGAAATTTGGACACAGAAATTTGGACATGCACGCAGGGAGAAGACCATGTGAAGATAAAGGCAGAGATCAGGATGGTGCCTTTGCAACCAAGGAACACCCAAGGTTGGCAGAAAGCCACCAGAAGCTGGCAAGAAGCATGGAAAAGATTCTCTTCCAGCCACTAGAAGGAACCAATCCTGCCTTGAGCTTGGACTCTTAGCATCCACAGCTGTGAGCTAATAAATCTGTTATTTAAGCAGAGGAGGAGGGAATCAATCCAGTTATATGCTTTTTTCAAGAGTCACACGTATAACACGAGGCCCCACGATGATTACAACTGAAGATATGTACGACACACATACTAAAAAGAAACTGCCACGACTGTTTTGGGAAGGAATGATGCCCCCCGAAGAGAGCCATGCCCTAATCTCCGGGACCTGTGACTATGTTAGGTTACATGGCAATGGCAAAGTAGGTTGCAAATGGAATTAGGGTTGCTAATCCCCCACCGTTTAAATAGGGAGATTATCCTGGATTATTCAGGTGGGCGCAGTGTAGCCAGAAGGGACCTGAAAAGTGAAAGAGGGGCTGTCACAGAAAGATGTGACTGTGAACATACCGCATAAAGAAATGAAACGTTGCTCGTTTCAAAGGTGGAGGAAGGGAGATGTGAGCTGAAGAATATAAATGGCCTTCGGAAGCCCGAAAAGGCAAGAAGATAGATTCACTGCTAGGGCCTCTGAAAAGGGATACAGCGCTGTCAACACGCCAATCTTAACCCCTAGGACCCATGTCAGATTTGTAAGAGAAGTTATGTTGTTTTAAGCCACTACATTTGTGGTGATATGTTGCAGCAGCAATATGAAACTAAGACAACTCCATCAGTAAAAAGTTAAACATACTTTGTATCCAACTAAATTAGTAAGGATAAACTGGTTAACACCTAGCAATAACCTTAATGTTATAACAATTCTGCACCTCTATGTCCTTGAATATCGTTGCTTTAATATATGTAAAGCAAAATTAAAGAATCACTGAGAGGAAAATTTAAGAAACTTCTCAGCAACTAACTGATGGATTAAGCAAAAAGTAGGATGTAGAAACTCTGAACACGCAGTCACAACGTGACTTGTCTACAACAAGTAGAACCCATTGAACTTGATTTACTCAGCTTTAATCTTAAACAAAAGGAAATGACAAGATAATGCTTAAAGAAATCCAGGAGCACATGTTGATACAAAAGTAACATTTTTAAGAAAAAGTGGAAAATGCTACATAGTAAGTATTCAGGAAGCTTCAAAATATGAAATCCCATGATTCTTCTATGTCTATTGTTTATAGACAACATTATCGTGAAAATTCTGCAATATTCTTACAGAATAATATCAGAGTTAAAAGATCACGTGACTGTAGCTTGGAACAGCTGGAAAATTGTGAGTGCAACTCAAATTAATGGGCTGTTATGGCTCTATGATCCATGCATGTTCATTTTGTATCCAGGCTTCAGATAAATTCACCACCAGCCTTGAAAATTGCCCAGAAAATACTAAAGAATTCCGTCAGGTTCTAACATAGGTATATCTCCTATTTACAGGGAACCAAAAAAAATGTTCAAGACCAAACAAAACGAAACGAAAAATGAGCCAGCTTATTGGGTAGAAACCACAAGGAAATTAATCAAGTTAAAAATTCCTAGTGAATGACCACTGAAAATGGATGAACCTAGCTTTACAGTGCAGCCAAGTGAAACGCATTCCCCACAGAAGAAAAGACATCATTCCAAAGTATTCACATGGAAGTAATTTTCTTAGCTCTGGCTGATTGCTTGGCTTCATACTAGGGGCAATTTTACCCAAAAGAGGTGAGTCATTTTTCTCAAATTAAGTTCTTCCTTCAGACGTCTACCTCCTAAAATTGATTCAAATGACACAAGTTGGCCATCTCGCCCAGGAAGGGCCAATGCCTTTGTGACAGCTATTTTGTGAAATCCTAAGCTGGAACCCAGGGACTACTGGGTCACCTGAACACAGTTCGCCTCCCCTCCCCTCCCCCTGACTCAACTTGAAGTTCTCGCACATCCCGCCAAGCTGACAACCCATCCACGTAACGAGGGCCAAACAAATGTGCAAGAATTCCACGGAATGACACTTGAAACACAGACGGGCTGTAACGTAGCTTTCCTTTATTGCGAAAAAATAAGGAAAAGATACCACTAGATTAGCTCTAAAATGTGGGAAGTCCCTTAAGTTCCTAATGTTGAGAGACAAGGGGTAATGGAGCATATATAGCAGCAGAGACTTTTTTTTTTCTTTTCTTTCTTTTTTTTTTTACAAATAGTTTATTGTCAAGTTGGTTTCCATATAACACCCAGTGCGCATCCCCACAAGTGCCCTCCTCCATGCCCATCTCCCCCCTCCCACACCCATCAGTCCTCAGTTTGTTCTCAGCATTCAAGAGTCTCTCATGGTTTGCCTCCCTCCCTCTCCCCCACTATTTTTCCCCTTCTTCTCCCCCACGGTCCTCCGTTAAGTTCCTCCTAATCCTCCCATATGTGCAAACATATGGTATCTGTCCTTCTCTGCCTGACTTATTTCACTCAGCATAACACCCTCAAGGTCCATCCATGTTGCTCCACATGGCCAGATTTCATTCTTTCTCATTGCCATGTAATATTCCATGGTATAGATAAACCACATCTTCTTGATCCATTTGTCCGTTGATGGACACTTAGGCTCTTTCCATGATTTGGCTATTGTGGAGAGTGCTGCTATGAACATTGGGGTACGTGTGCCCCTATGCATCAGCACTCCTGTGTCCCTTGGGTAAATTCCTAGCAGTGCTACTGCTGGATCATAGGGGAGTTCTACTGTTAATTATTTGAGGAACCTCCACACTGTTTTCCAGAGGGGCTGCACCAGTTTCCATTCCCACCAACAGTGTAGGAAGGTGCCTGTTTCTCCACATCCTCACCAGCATCTAGAGTCCAGCAGAAGCTTTTCTAAGGTGAGGTAGCAGCTTCTGCAAATCCCTGAGCTGAGAGAAAGTGTGGTCAGATTAGGCAATGATTCGTACGATGTTCTGTGTGGTTAGAAGTTACAAGAATATCGAGCTGCCAAGTTTGGCAAGACAGAAGCCTGAAGAAGTCAGCAGAAGCTGCATCTTATTTTAAGACAATCATGGTCACAGTAAATTAATGTGCACCTGCATCACCTGGAGGGCTTGTTGAAACCCAGAGTACTGGGGCCAACCCCCAGCGTTTCTGATTTAATGCGTCTGGGGTGGGGCACGAGATTTACGTTAGCAGATTTCCAGGAGATGCTGATGCTGCTGGTCCAGGACCTTGAAAAATCAATACTCTGTGTTATTTCAACATTATCATCAATGCCTTGGAAGTGGAAAGAAATGGAAGGCTTCTAGAGGTAAGCTGTGGATGCAATGAGCAGCATGTGGTGCCTAAGGAGTGCAAAGCTGTGACTGAGAGTCAGGAGGGTGTGCAAGGTCTTGAGAGTGAAGACATTTTGAAATAGTTTTGGTAGGGGCGCCTGGGTGGCTCAGTGGTAAAGCATCTAATTTTGACTCAGGTCATGATCTCACAGTTTGTGGGTTTGAGCCCCATGTAGGGCTCTGCGCTGACAGCTCAGAGACTGGAGCCTGCTTTGGATTCTGTGTCTCCCTCTCTCTCTCTGCCCCTCCCTGACTACCTCTCTCTCTCTCTCTCTCTCTTTCTCTCTCAAAAAAACCAAAAAAAAACTATGAAATAATTGTGGTAGGAAAGAAGAGAAAACCCAGACTAGGGGTTCATAGGCACCTGGCTGGTTATTTTAAGAGTGCAGATGAGATTGAAGATGATACCTTTGTGGTGGCAAAATGTTATCAGTTGTCTGACTCTCTGTAGCAGGATGAGGAAGTGCAAGTGTAACAGAGAATGCGAACAGTGGTTTAGGTCAAGGATTAGAGTTTTCCTAATGGCTAAATAAAAAGAAGGAGGGTGAAAAGAGGTGAAATGTGGGGTGCTATTTTGGACTACAAGAAATCCATATTTGATCTCTCAGATGACAAACGTATATTTCTTATAGCTATTTGGTCTTTGTCATGGGTCTTGGCTCACAGCTCCCAAAATCCTTGGAATTTTTTGAGCAAGAAGAGCAATGGGAGCATCTTTTGTTGTAATTGTTAGTCTCTTGACCTCAGTTCCTGAGAAGCTCCAGAGCCCTAAAGGTGAAATGTGGTCCCTTTCCACTACAACTGGGTTTAGGTTAATGAGGTGACTTTTAGAAAGCTCCTAAGCCTGAGGGCTGGTAGAAAAACCAACCCCAGTGGTGCCTGGCTGGCTCAGTCAGTGGAGCACACAATCTTGATCTCAGAGTCATGAGTTCAAGCCCCACACTGGGCATAGAGATTACTTAAAATAATTACTTGAAAAACAACCAACCCCTAATTGAGAAATGGAACTTTCAGTCCCATCCTCTGATTTCCTGATGAGAGAGGTTAGAGGTCGAATAAATCATCAACAGTCAATGAGTTAATCAATCATGCCTATGTAATAAAACCTTTATAAAAACTCAAAATGAAGGGGCTCTGAGAGCTTCCAGATCAGGGACCAAAACATTGGTGCCAAGCCCCAGAACCAAAGCTCCTTTGCTCAGGACCTCACCCTATGTATCTCTTGATCTGGCTGTTGGTTCATAACTTCTAAACATATTTTGTAATACAGACTAGTAATCTAGTGAGTAAATAGGATTCCTCAGTTCTGTGAGCCACTCTAGCAGGTTAACTGAACCCAAGAGGCATTCATGGGGACCTCCACTCTGTGGCCCGATGGTCAGAGCCACAGGCGATAACCCAGGCTTGCAATTGGCATGTGAAGGACAGGCAGTCTGGTAGGACTGAACCCTTCACCTGTGAGATCTGGCGATCTCTCGGGATGGTGTCAGAACCGAGGTGAATTGTCAGACATCCAGCTGGTATCAGAGAATTGTTTGTTGCTGGCACAGGGGAAATCACATCCCCCCTCCCCGCACATTGGAAGTGGATGTGCCACTTAAATGATGGCATCTAAACCACCTGGGGAAGGAAATGAAGACCAGTGTGTTCTGATACACTGATCGGAAAGGCAGAAGCAAGAGCCTGGAAGTCTCAATGAGGTTGAAGACCATGTGTAAATGTATAGTGTTGTAAGATAGTAAGGGAGGGCCTGTAACCATACATTGTGGCTTCAAAGTGATAGATCAACCAATGAGATCTCAGAGTTAGAGGAGTTCCAGGCTAGGGCAGGAGTGAATAGATGGGCTCCACAGGTTCCCAGAACCCCTTGAAACTGAATGCAAAGTATCGTGTCCTCTCCCAAAGATCCTATTTCCCTGAAAGACCATTCACGTCTTTCATCTAAATTCCAAAAGAGTTTCCAACCCATAACTGATTGGGAGCCCACAGTTGAAGGGACTGATAGATCTGGAGCGGAGGTGAAGGTGTCTGGGTTTGAGGAAGTTAGAGAACCTTGGAGCAGGACACACAGGAAAAAATGTTCCCAAACCATCTATCACCGCTGCTGACTCAGGAAAAGAACCGGTGAGCTCCATCCCAGGGAAACCCAGGGGGCTGGACAAATCGAAAGCCTACCTCCTGGCTCTGTCTGTCAACTCTATTTCCAAACAAGCTCAGGTAAACTCATCACAAGAGAAGACAAAACCTCAAGAGAGGAGGGTTTGGACCAGAGAAAGGGAGAAATTTATTCCAGGTGCCAGCAGCAACGGAGGAAGCAGGCTCGGGCTTTAATAACCCACCCTTCATTCTTCAAGATAGACACCTAGAGTCTTACAGAAATTTCAGGCAGTTTCATGCAAGAGAGGAGGCAAGGAACACACGATTGTGGGTGGAGGTCAGTGCATTCAGCCCATGATCAAGGTCAGAGAAGGTGGCATGTGGGGTGTGGTCTTCAAGGCATTCCGTTGCTGTCAGGGCGTTTCTGGTCTGATGGTTGGTATGTTGTGGGTTGTTGCAAAACACCTTCAATGACTCAAAGTGTGATAAAGAATAAGCGCAATGGGTTTCAGTTAGAGCATGACTTAAGCAGCCTTCTCTGTTTCTGGTTTTAACTGTTAGGGTCTGTAGTTAAGAAAGAAGTCAGTAACCGGCTGGAAGCTGGAGACCAGAATACCCGAATGCAGACGAAGCACAAAGAGCAGACAGGTGGTAGTGGCGATCGCCTGAGGCGGTGGTTCTAAAAGCACTTGGCAAACAGCAAAACACTTCTAAATCTGTAGCAGTTATTGTTTTAATACTTTATTTTCTGATCACTAAAATCCAAATTCCCCCTCTAGAAATTTTTGAACATTCAGAAAGACTTTTAAAAATCAAACATGATGGGACTCAAGGTAGATTATTACTGTCAATTACAGTCAAATGGCCACGAGCTGATGTACCAATGTGATCTTGGAATCTGGAAAGGCAAAAATCAGATTAAAGGAGCCCAAAGCCAGAAAGCCCTCTCTGTCAGGCTGAGTCCAGGCACAGGAGTCAAACTCACTATTCTGGCAAGGCCGGCTTGTGATTACAAAGACCATGTTAATTTCTATTATAGAGTCATGGCTATAAATAATGGAAAAATAATGCCTCTAGGTCTTTAGACACTTCAGCGTTTTCAGTTGGTCAGATTTCACCTATACCTCTGGTCTTTATATACTGACACCTTAAATTTTACATTATATTCCCATGCCCATCCCAGAACCCCACGTACAGATTTAAAAATTCATTTACTATAAAAATCCCATTTTCCAACACCATGGAGGTCAGTAGTTGCTTGGAGAATTTAAGTAGAACTAATTCTCTTAAAATACGTACAGAACTTAAATTTTAATTTAAAATATAGGGGTGCCTGGGTGACTCAGCCCGTTAAACGTCTGACTTCAGCTCAGGTCATGATCTCGCGGTTCATGAGTTCGAGCCCCCCAGTCTGGCTCTGTGTTGACAGCTCGGAGCCTGGAGCCTGCTTCACATTCTGTGTCTCCCTCTTTCTCTGCCCCCCTCCTCTCTCTCTCTCTTTCAAAACTAAACATTTAAAAAATAAATAGAATATAATTTCTGAGCAGGAATCTGATTCATAATTTCTCCACATGAATAACACACAAAATTTAGACGCCATCTCATTTTCTTGAACACACAAGCCATTTATCACTTAGGATAAAACCCTCACTGCTACAAATCCTGTGGTTCAGGTCAAAGTCCTTTGCTTTGGGTTTAGGGCCTGTGACTTAATTTTTCACTCCTCTTTCTTGTTTTTAAGCCAAATCTCTGATTATTATCTGTTTTCTAGTCTGAGTAACTTCAAGAACCACAGGAAGAAATCTGTGTAGAAAATCTGAGTGCAGATGTTTACAATCTTCACTCCACTCTCATTATTAGCTGCCTCACCCACACTCAATTCAACAACATTTAAGCCTTTCTCAAAGAGGTCCATTAAGTTTCCACCAAAAGAAAAACCATGCTTTAATTTCACCCTCCCCTTTTATCAATTTATATATTTCAATAAATCATATAATTATCATAACAAATATGTCTGGCATAAACAGGTACAGAAACAAAACTGATTCTTGGTGAGCACTAATCTCTACAGGTGAGGCCCTAAGTGCACAGGTGAGCAAGAGAGTATCTCACCAGGGAATGGACTCTGGGAAGTCGTATATTTTAAATGAAAAGTAGAGAATGCCGGTTAATTTGTGTGTCTCTTATGTGGAAATCAAGAGCATTAAGTGGAAACCAGTTAAGAGAGCTTCCATTATACACACACACACAAAACCTGTCATTACACATCTATTAGAATGGCTAAAATCCAGAACACTGGCAACAGCAACTTCCAGTGAAGCTGTAGAGCAACAGAAGCTCACATTCATTGCTGCTGGGAATGCCAAATGGTAAAATACACTTTGGAATACAGTCTGGCAATTTCTTACAAAGCCAAACACGGTCTTACTGTAGATCCACCATGATGCTTCTATGTATTTACCCAACTGACCTGAAAGTTTATGCCCATACAAAACCCTGAGCTTGAATGTTTATAAGCACCTTATTAATAATTGCTGAAAACTGGAGGTAACCAACGCATCCTTCAATAAATGACTATATGGATGTACTACAGTTGACCTTTTCAATGTACTTATACTACACAGCTATAAAAAGGAATGAGCTATGAAGCCACACTGACATGAATATATCTTAAGTGCATAGTGCTAAGTGAAAGAAGCCAGTCTGAATAGGTTATGTAATCACATTTGTATGAAATCTTGGAAAAGGCAAAACTATAAAGATCATAAAACAGAATTACAGTTTCTGAGTGTTTAAAGGGAGTAAGGAGAATTAAAGAGGTGAAGTATAGGGAGTTTCTTAGGCAGTATAACTATTCTATATGATATTGCAATGGTAGTACATACTTCACATTTACCAGAAATATTTTGCCATTTACCAAAAATCCATAGAACTGTACAACACAAAGACTAAACTTTAACATACTCAAGTTTTTAAAAAGTTTTAATGTTTATTTTTGAGAGACTGAGACAGAGAGAGACAGAGTGTGAGCAGGGAACGGGCAGAAAAGGAGAGGGAGACACAGAATCCGAAGCAGGCTCCAGGCTCTGAGCTGTCAACACAGAGCCCGACGCGGGGCTTGAACCCACAAACCGTGAGATCAAGACCTGACCCGAAGTCAGATGCTTAACCAGCTGAGCCACCAAGGTGCCCCAACATTTACAACTTTTAAACATTAGTTAGCTGGTCAGAGAGTTCCAGGAAGGAATAGGGACTATGACCAAAGATTCTGTGTTATAAGTGTATGAAACAACCTCCCTGAAGGGGGTGGAAGGAAAAGGTCTTCACCTAAATAAATTTGGAAGTAAGTAGAGTCTAAGGCAAAAGGAACTGCGCGCTAATACCGTGCTTACTTTGCACGGTATTCATGTACCCTTGAGAAACTGTACTTTACATGGGGACGTGGGTTAACACCTCGAAATCACTAGTGTGTGGGGCACCAGAATAGAACAAGCAAGTGAGTAGCAGGTGGTCAGAGCCAGGTTTCTCGCTGCTGGAGTTATAGCATAGGCTACAGACAGATGAGCCAGGAGAGGAGACTAGACAGATTCACGTGGTGATAGCTTAGAGATAGAGAGAGGTCAGTATGAAGTCACGTTTAGCTAAATATAGAAACAGATGGCCACATACAGCAATATTTCTAGAAATGTGCATATTCACAGGTTAGTATGCAAGCATATATTTTCTTGATCGGCCAACTAAGAGGACCTAGAAGCAATGACACCTCAGTGGTAATGACACACCCAGTGCTACTATTCCCCAGTAAAAGGAACCAGGACTCCTTGGGGCAATGACTGGTTGTAGGACTAAGGCAGCTATAGGGCAAGCTCATGGTTCTGGAGCATCGTATGGTTCCAGAAGGTAAGAAAGTGCTTAAAAAAAAAAGATGGGTGTATGTCAAAGGGATGTGGGAGCCAAACCTGGAATAACTTGAAAATGCAACAAAATAAAGCACTTTTTGAGTATAACCCGAAATATAAAGTGAATGTTTAAGAGTCCATACTGGTATAAATAATGAATGAATGACAAGAGACAAATCTCCCATGCAGAAGAATTCCAAATAATTTTTGGAGATACAGAGTAGGAGTTATATTCCCATGTTAAGTGTGGGCTGTGAACAGTGATTTCCTTCCACAGAACTCTGCTTGGAGAGGGAAGAAAGAACAATCCTATGGAAGAGACTCCCAATAAACACTACCCCAGCCAGGCAGTCAAGGTCAACATCAACAATCCTAAATCGTGTTAATAATATGTGTCCTTGATGTGATGAGAATGGCATTTGACCTCTGTGGTCATCCTCCCCAAAGCCTATAACCCCAGTCTAACCGCAAGGACAAGATCAGAATCTCAATTCAACCAATATCTGACCAGTATTCCTCAGAACCATCAAGGTCATCCAAAAACGAGGAAAACCTGTCACAGCTAGGAGATGCCTAAGGAGACCTAACTAAACATAATGTGGTATCCTGGATGGGACCTACCCCCCCACCCAAAAAAAAGGCAACATTGGGTAAAAGTAAAACATCTGAAAAAATATGGATTTTAATTTATAATGTGTCAATATCAGCTTGTCGATTGTAACAAAGGTATCCTACTAACACAAGGTGTTAATAAGAGGGGAAATTGAGGGTAGAATCTATGGGAATTCTATGTGCATCTTCATAATGTTTCTGTAAACCTAAAATGAATCTAAAATAGGCCTGTTTTGGGGGCACCTGGGTGGTTTAGTCGGTTGGGTGACCGATTCTTGATTTCCTCCCAGGGGGCATGATCCCAGGGTCATGAGATCAACCCCAGAGTTCGGCTCTGAGCAGTGCATGGAGCTTGCCTAAAATTCTCTCTGCCCCTCCTCTATTTGCACACACACTCTCTCTCTAGCTCTCTCTCTTTCCAAAAAATAAAATAGGCTTTTTTTTTTTTAAGTTTATTTTTTGGGGCTCCTAAGTGGCTCAGTCAGTTAAGCATCTGACTTCAGCTCAGGTCATGGTCTCACAGTTTGTGAGCTCCAGCCCCGTGTTGGGCTGTGTGCTGACAGCTCAGAGCCTGGAGCCTGCTTCAGATTCTGTGTCTCCCTCTCTCTCTGACCCTCCCCCCTCCTGCTCTGTCTCTCTCTGTCTCTCAAAAATAAATAAACTTAAAAAATATTTTTAAGTTTATTTATTTTGAGAGTGAGCATGAGCAGGGGAAGGGCAGGGGAGTGGGGGGAGGAGAGAATCCCAAGGAGGCTCTGAGCTGAGAGCACAGAGCTGGACTTGGGGCTCAATCCCATGAACCTGTGGGATCATGAGCTCAAAATCAGGAGTTGGTCTTTTAACTGACTGAGGCACCCAAGCATCCCTAGCCTTTTTTTTTTTTTTTTTTTTTTAAGTTTTTCTAAGTAAGCTGGGCTAGAGAAGCCATTTACTAGGCAGGAAATCTTCCTTTTTAAGAGAAAAGATTGCTGAACTATATTGATATATGCCAATCAAACATCCCCTAAATCTTAATCCTACTAATAAAATTACAACTTGGTTAAATTGATAGGCCAGACCTCTGTTACCAATGTGCTATGTAACATTTGCTTATCTGGAAAACCTGAGAAGGAAAGTGTATGCCTTACTTAGGAGTATTAGCAGAAGAAAATAAGTAAAAGATTTAAAATATAGGTGTAATTATAGTATAGAGTGGCTCATTTATATTTATTCATCAGAATCACATAAGATTTTAAGTGTTGTGGATAGCAACGCAGAGCAACTAATGAATGGGCAAGAAGAACCCCATGTTAATTGTGTTAAGGGTTTGTTTGTTTTTAAATCAAATAAGGGAATGCATGTGTATTTTACAGCATGGACCCAAATTTAGTTCACTCTATTCCTTCCCTCGCATTTGTGCAAGGTCAAGTAGACTCTCTCAGCTACAGTAATATGCAGGAGACCCTTATTGTGCTGATATTCCTGCTGTGACCATGAAGCAGTGCTTGGCCTTTTGTTTTGCCATTGCTCTGTTTGACTTTATTACAGGCTACATGGTGGATAGGATTGCAACACCGGACTGATGCTGTCCTTGGAGGTTCACCCTGTGGAATAGCTTATGGGAATGTCTTGTGTAAGGAGATCTTTCAGAACTCTCTCAAATTATATCCCAGAGACCTACTTATACAGTGCCAAATTGTTCTCTACAGAGAATAGTTTGGTGGTCACGTCCATTTAAATTTAAATGGCTGACTGCATTATAACCCTAGACAATGAGGGAAGTTACATAGTGTCCTAAGTTAAAGCAAGGTCCCTGGATGGCACCATTTTATTAAAATCATGTACAACTGCAGATAAATGGAGTTAACTGCACAGACAAGAAGTCATAAATTGGTGCTGTGTAGTCTGAAAAACTGTAGAAAGGAAGCTACTTTCCCAGAAGAGATGAAAAGAAAGAAGGTCAGAATGACCCCCTCAGTTGCCTGGAATACCAAAGTTCCCTAAGTGCCTAAACATTCCATGAAAGAAAAATGCAGTTTATATCTATATCTACATACCTCAATCAACCATGACTGAGTAAATCACTTATCAGTAAACTGTAGGCAACCAATAACACAAGGAGGGGCATCAACCATGGAGAAGTACATTTGGCAGTCAAGATGGGAATGCATCCAGGCAAAGGTGGGTGGAGTTGGCTGGTAGTAGCCTCCAGGTAGTGGTTACCTATGCTGAGGGAATACCCAAGAGGCTTAGGGTTTACAAAGATTCTGGCTCATGTGGTTTCTTTGTGAGTTGACTTCTGTGCCCTAAACCATCAATAAGTAAATAGCATTTACCTCACCACAAAGCTTGTTAGTCCACAGTGTCCAGCTAAGTCAAAGAAATTATAAGACCCCCAACCACCCATAACCTATTTCAAACTGTCAATGACTTGGTTCAAGGTCAAGGGATCCACACCACTGATTGACCCAAACCATAGGGAAGGGTACTAGGCAATAGTTGTTATCTGCCATGTTGGTGAGAATGGTGAGACCATTTTTTCAGAAGAGATTCTTCTAAAGCCAAACGTTCTATGAGAAGCAGGCGAAGGGTAGAACTTTTGGGAGGCATGCTGAATATAGCACAGATATCACCAGGGATCCAAGAACTTAGGGTAGCTGTTCAGCTTTCATAGACATGAGTCCCCTTGGGTATTTCTGGACCAGCATTAGTACCCACGTCCTGGGTGTTCCCTTACGTTGTTGGGCTGAAGTTCTTTTGCCCTTTCTGAGAAAGTGATTGAGCAAAGAGTTTTGGACAGAAGTTCCAAAGAGCTCCATGCCATGCTATCTCCCTAAATAGTTGTGGTTTGTCTTTAGATGTGTACAGAACTACACAGCAACAGCAGATCACGGTTGACCCCAGTAAAGGAAATTACTAGATTAGGCTAAGCCTGTCCCCTTAACTCTAGATCCAGAAATCCAATGGATGGCATCAGCATTTCTCAACCTAGAATTGTTGTTGGTCTAGTGGGACGAAATAGCATGGGTGGAAAGAGTGCTAAACTGGAATTGGAGGACTTGATTTCCTATTGTTGCCCTTAACTTCGTGACCTTGGGCAGGTGATCTAAACAACTCTGAGCCTTCATTCTTACAATCTTTAAAAATGGGAGCAGAGGTGTCCTGGATGGTGTCCACTGGCTCCTCTATCCTTCCTCTCCATCCCGCCTTCTGTCCTGGGAGGCTGGCTTGTAGGAATTCCATCAGTCTCTTTTGCCCTCCGCCTTCTGTTTGGGGCCCTGCAGTCATAGAAGGTGATTAGAAGGAAGGAGAGAGAGACTGGGTATTTACCCCCTTCTCTTTCCTGCAGAGTTTCCTGAAGGTCCCTTCTCTCTTGGGGCAGCCCTCTGTCCAGTCATCTTCTCCCAGCTGCTGGTAACTTCTTCCTCAGCGGGGCTACTGGTCTGCTGGGGCAACCACACCATTGTCACCAGCCCTGGGGGATTCCACCATCCTGTGTGGCTTGCTAGGACTGTCTATGCTTTTGTAAATGCTTTCATTACATTTAACCCCCCTGCAAGCACCCTAATTTGAGAGTGCAAACTATTTTCTGTGGGGGCCATGACTAATACAATGAGCTAGATCAGAGGCATGTGAATATCATGGAGTACTTCTGCAGTTCAATTTGCATTTTGACTTGAATTTTATGGATGCCAACTACATCTGACACAAGAATGAAACCACCTTCCAAAGGCCCAATTATGAGGCTTTGGAGTTTTCAAAATACCTTGGCTGTTCTCCTTGATTGATGCTAACACAAGTCAATAGAGACATTTCAACTTAAATGGATATGTTATTAGCAAAATTCTACTTTATTTTCTTTATATGTCAGTGTCAAATAAATTTGGATTCAAGAAGGAAAGAGGCTCTACTGCTCTAAAATGTTTGAGAATCACTGGCAGATGGCTTCTAGATCCCTTCCAAGATTCTAAGACTATTGAATATTACACTCTGAGGAGTTGAGCAAGACCAAGCTTCTGGGCAATGAACCAAGGTGACAGCCTCTAGAGGCAAAAGTATAGAGTGAACTCTACAGACTATTTCCATCCCTGCCCGTGATGACAGCCACTGGAGGCTGACACCTAGCAAAGATGATAGAATGCAATAGAATGTCCCTCCCTGCTCCCTCATTCCCTCCACTGAAGCAGTCCATTCCTTCGCTCATCAAGATCTTGTAGTAATAACAGAGCCCAACTCATGGCCACCTACCATTTCTTAACCTACTATATGTCAGGCTCTGTACTTAGACCTTCATACTTGCTGGTGGCCCAATTACCCTGTCCAGCAGGAAAGTCTAATCCCTACCCCTCCTTCCACCAAAGTACTACCCCTCCCTGACCTCCCCCAACCTCTCCAGGAATCTCTGTGGGCTCACTTCCCACCAGCCTTGCCTGCTCCCATGTCCTTGTGCTGAAACTCAGTCAAAGGTACTTCTCTCCAAGTTAGACAGGGCCCTCTCTTGTGCTAGTCCTCTGAGCTCCTTCCTCTAAGGTCCAACTTTGCCCTCAAGAGGGCTGGATAAGGACACTTAGAATGCAAGACAGCCTCCTCAGAGACCAAGGGACACATGAACCCTGTGCTCCTCACTAACTCAAGGCGTCAAGCAGTACCCACCAGCCACCCACACGGGTCACACTCCTTTCTACCCTATTGGTAATTTTAGTGCAGGATCTTTATCACCTTATCCCTGCTTTGAGTCCTTCTGAACTTTTGGGAAGAGCATTCTGGATTTCAATCCTTGGAGACAAGGAGGTAGGGTCTTGGTCCCTAAGGTCCAATGCTCTTTATACAGGTTGTTAAAGGTTCATCAAGTGCTCTGCTTTCCAAAGGGCCAGGGGTTGGGGGAGGCCAGTGGACTGATCCCAACCCCTCCACTCCCTGTAGTAAGTCAAGTCTCCTCCAAAGTGATGTTTGCTGGCCAAGGGTTTGGGGCCTGAATCACTAAGAATTGCAAACTACACACATCCTGTTGACTCATTGCTATCATCCCCACATTACCGCTGAGGAAGCAGAAGCTCAGAGAGGAGATGGGCCAGCCCAAGATCACCCAGTGAGGTCAGCTGAGTTCCAAAACTCAAGTTTGGGCCACAAGAAGACTCCATACTCTAGGCGCCTCTCCTTTGTTCCTTGAGCTTGGCTGCAATAATTGCATAACAGTGATGACTGAGCCTCCGAGGCTGGGCTATGGGGTGGCCCTGGCCCCAGACACCCAGAAAAAGGCTTATCTGCATCTTCTGCTTTTAGGGCAAAAGAAAATGCAAACAGTTACTCCTACTTCTAATTTCTATCATGACCAGAAATCTCTCGAATAAATCCTACTGCTCTGACTTTAAATTAATCTCGTATTGTCAGGATACCAGACTCTAAAATAGAGCACTTAGGGAGCCAGGGGTAATTTTAGAATCACAGTGAATTACAGAGCGAACAGAGGCTCAAAGTCAGAGTAAGGCAAATATCTCTGATGAATGAGTTAGCAAAAAAATTTGTTCCACTTCAGTTCAAACCCCTGAAGTCAGACTACGCTGTTTTTAGAACATGGAGAGGCTCTGCTAGGTTCAACTCAAGTTCAGTGGTGTAAAAGAAGAGGCACACTCCATTGTTGTTGCCATATGGGACAAGGGGCCTCAGTCTGGAGGCTGGAAAAGGACTTCAATCCCAGCGCTGCCTTGGGCATATTCTCCAAGGCTCAGAATCTCATCTATGTAATAGAGACGACAGCACCAACTTTGTCGTGAAGAGCCAAAGAGATAATAAGTCCCCAGCCTCAGACTAACCCTGCCACATTGAATAAACTTTCAATACTTCAGTGAATAATGGGACACAGCACCTGATACGCACTCAGAAGTATTCCATAAGGGTTAGAGCCTTGGGTGTGACTGAGATCATTAAAGGAAATCGTTGGAGAAGGGCCTGGAACTGGACAGCTTGAGCAGGAAGACAGACCAGACAAGGAGGACATGACAATGACTGACCCAGAAGGAGCTACACGGAGGTGGCTGCCCCCACACCCCCCTGCCCGCGCCCCCATGAGAAGGAGAAAGGAAAGCCCAGGGAGGAGAGATTTATAAATGCACTCAGGTCAACGGTCAGGCGCTGAAGATAACTGAAATTTGCCCAAGTGATTAGAGCATCAGAAGGTCCTTAGAAAACACGGTCAGGGGTCCCGCAGAAAGCGGATGGCTATTCCGAGTGTTTTTATTTTTTCATGTTTGTTTATTTTTGAGAGAAGGAGAGCATGAAAGCACGGGGTAGAAGAGAGAGGGAGACAGAGGATACAAAGCAGACTCTGTGCCGACAGCGGAGAGCCCAACGTGGGGCTCAAACTCACAAACTGTGAAATCATGACCTGAGCTGAAGTCAGCTGATTAACCGGCAGAGCCACACCCCTCCCCCCCTCCCAAGAGGGTTTAATAAGAGACTATTTCCAAGATTGTGGGCAGTCTTATGGGAAAGCAGCTGGGGGGGGGGGGGATTGCCGGGGAGCTAAAAATGGCAGGAAAGCACTATCATCGCTAAGCTTAAAGGAGACAAGGGAACAGGTTCTCCCGGACGCAGTGGGACTGCAGCTGCAGGAGGAGCCCTCCCCCACCACCCTGCCTTCCCTCTCCCTACCCGCATCTCCCCTCTATGTCCCTGCAGCCTCCTCTTTTCTCCACCCTCCACCTCCCCACCCTTCCTCTCCCCACCTTTCACTAGAAGCCAGAAGTCAAGGGGCATCTCTACAAAGTCGTGTCCGCTGGGGAGGAGGGTGTGAGGGGAGGGTAAAGAGCAAGTCACCGGCAGTTTGCAGTTTAGTGGGGAGGTGGGGGTGGGGTGGGGTGGGGAGGTGGGGGTGGGTGGGGGTGGGGAGGTGGGGGTGGGTGGGGGTGGGGAGGTGGGGGTGGGTGGGGGTGGGGAGGTGGGGAGTTAGGCTCAACTCTTCTGTAACCAGCTTCAATCTCTTTACATCCCTGAAAAATACACCATAACACAACACCCCATCTTTTAAGGCCTGCGTTGTTTAGGTTCGATAAAATCGAACAGGCCTTTCCCCACCGGGTCTGCCCTGAGGTTTGCCGCCCCCTCCGTCACAGGGTGAGCTACTCATCAAGCGCGTTTTAAGACGAAACAAAACCCCCTCAGTGGCTCTATCAGATGGCCATGAGCCGCTGCACTGTTTCTTTTAGAAACTGTAATCCCCGAAGCTGAAAGCAATTTGAGAAAATACTGAAAACGTGGCTCCCATAGCTGCTCTGCTTCCCTCTCTGCGTCATCCCTTCGCAGGGACAAGAACTATTTCGGCTCCTTTTGTGAGTACAGATGTGCCCTGACCTACCTTCCCTCCCCGACCTCCCTGAGCTATCTTTGAAACTGGGTCTGCACTGGGGCCCGCGTGTCCTCAAAAGCCTGGAGCGAACCGCCAGGCACAAAGGACCAAGGTGTGTGGCTTTTGCCTCTCAGGCCTGCCTGCCACCACGCCCCGCCCCACGCGTGCACACACGGCACGGGCCGCGCGCAGGCGCACTTGGCCACATTTCACAGTGTGGCCAGCAATGACCTCCAGACCCGGAAAGCCTGGCGGCGTCACCCCACCCGGAGCGGAAGCCAGGCTTCTGGGGTGAAGCTAGAGCAGCAGCTCATCTGTCCCGTCTGAGCCCCCAGGCCGGCGAGCACAGACTCTCAGAACCAGGAGTCCCAGTGTGGGGAGAGGCAGTGCAGGCCGTGGGTGCCCGACCCCGTGCATAAATTCTACAGCTACTGCCCAGCTCGCCTCAGCAATCCTGACAGCCCCTGGCCGGGCCCGTGTTTCTTCCCGGCCTGTGCAACATGTTCTTAGCCAGCAGTTTCCCGAACCTTCTAAATGTAAGGTATGACTTGGCCTTGACTTGGCCGATTGGGGGGGGGGGGCGGGATGTTGTCTTAGGCTCTCAGGGAAAAACTGGACCAGAAAAAATGCATAACTGAGACCTAAGTGGATTTCTAGTTGCCTTTGCCTAGACCTGAGGGCCAGGGCTGTGAGGCGCCTCCATCCAGAGTATAAGGAGAATGGGGGTCCTCCCCCAACTGGGGGAGCACTCACCAAGGTGTGCTGATGGCTTGAGGGACTCCCCTAGAGGTGACACAGAGTGGGAGGGTTGTCCCTTTTCCTCATTTTAAGCCCTAGATTGAGGCCACCCCACAGGTTGCCCAGTGTTAGCCCGGGATATGAACCCATCAAAATAAATCTGAAAGCACAACATGGTCGTGATGGCTAATTTTATGTCAACTTGACTGCACCATGGGGCACCCAGATAAAGCATTATTGCTGATGTGCCTGTGTTTCCAGAGGAGGTTAGCACTTGAATCAGTGGACTCAGTAAGGTAAACTGCCCTCCCCAGTGTAGGTGAGCACTGTCCAATCCACTGAAAGCCCAAATACAACCAATGTTGGAGGAAATAGGAATTTGCTCGTTCCCCCCCCCCCCCCCCCCCACCTTGTTTTCTCTGCCTTACTGCTTGAGTTCGGACATCTTCTCTCATCTTCTACCCGTGGACTTGGATTTACTCCATTGGATCCCCTGGTTCTCAGGCCTTCGGACTCAGACTAAATTATACCATTGGCTTTCCTGGCTCTCCAGCCTGTAGGTGCCAGGCCATGGGACTCCTCATCTTCCATGATCACGTGAACTAATTCCTCCTTATCTTCCTATTGGCTATTCTTCTATGCAAAATTCTAATACAGTGGTTTGACAAAAGAACGTGTGGTATTCTGTGTTCCAAGGCTGCTTATGCATATGCATGAGCAAGGCGTAAGTGGAACTGAGAAGTTACTGTAGCCCCAAGGGGGGACTCAGAAGGCAGCTGAGCTGAAAGAGACAATGGTCCTGCCACGGTGAGGGGTAAAGCAACCAGCAGCAGAGGCCTGGGGGAGACTGCCTGACCAGGGAGCCAGGTGGAGACTAATGTAGAAGCTAAGGGTTTCCAGAACACCAGCAAGCACCAAGGGAAGGCTGGGTCACCTGGGAAGGCTACCAGGCTCTATGTAGCTGTGAGAATAGATAACATGTTATTAACTACCAAGATTACAGATGCAAATGCCAGCAGGGAAACCTGCACCTAACACAGTTCTGTGAGTCAACCCACACTCCTCGCGCGCAGAAACCATCTTAGGTAGGTGAGAATAAATAGAAGAGAAACCAAACAACTCTTGAAAAAGACTTGCTTGCTAAAGAAGCTGCTTATGTTTACTAGATAAGACAATATTCTTCCCCACTTTTCATTGGGTGATGTTTGGAAGGAAGAGGAAGATAACTAAAGAAGAAAATCAAAAGACTGCACTTGCTCTGACATCTGAGGACAGCGTGAGCAAAATCTGTGACCCGCTATACATAGTTCTTCTGTGTATTTTGAAGAAACAAAACTGAAAAAGACTACACTATAGTTTTTGCTGGAACTTGGCATAAGCTACGATGGATTTTGGTATACACCGAATACCTATCTTGTCTGAAACGTTTAAGGTACAAGACTGTAAAGGATTAAATTATTGATCCCAACTCTTCACTCTTCCCCGTATCCGTGCCTTTTGTCACATGCCTTCACCGTTATTTCTACACAAAAGATTGTGTGGACTTCCCTACCCTTGCCATTCTCTTTGGCCATGTGAAGTTGCTTAGACCAAAAACATGTTAGTAGGGACTTGCCATGTGGCTATACTGAAGCTGGTTGTCGATTCTTCCGTCATCGAGAGACAACCAGCTCTTGCCAGCCTGCAATACCAGAAGGTCTGAAGACACCTGAATGGGGCAGAGCCACTCCAGTCGACCTGCGATATGAAACAAAGTCTTCTCAACTGACTCATGCAGTCATAAGAAATGTTTATTGCTATCTCACACTGAGATTTTGATGTTGTTATGCTGCTATAGCAGACTAATACAAAAAAAGGACTTTAATGAGACATGATCTATCAACATGGACCACAAACACGATATTGGAAACCAGAGTATATTTTTATTGTACCTCTGACCAGCATCCTTGGCACTGTTACAAAAGGGAAATGAGGAGCGCCTGGGCAGCTCAGTCAGTTAATCATCTGACTCTTGATTTTGGCTCAGGTCATGATCCTGGGGTTGTGAGATTGAACCCCACATTGGCCTCTTGGCTAGGTGTGGAGCTTGCTTAAGATTCTCTACTTCTCTCTCTCTCAAAAAGAGAGGGAATGATATATCTAAATAAATAGAAATAGAATACAGATAAAATTTCTTCACTCCCCCACCATCACAATAAAAATAAATCTTACTGACAGGACGTTTCACTTTGCTAGAAAAAGGAAGAACAACGATCTAAACTCCAAGTCTTTCAAATGAAGGATGCTATGATGGGCTACATAGTTATATCTCAATGAACTCTGTGATATAAACTCACTTTGCCAACTCTTCCTGACCAGGCAATTCTGAGAATATATGGTTCCGGTCGAAAGAATGAAGACAAAGCAACAAGTGGGCCACATATATTTAGCATGGAGCACTGGAACCATGCACGATCTGAAACAGTGAGATCATCAGGGAGGTCGGGGGGTGTTGGCAAAGAGAGACTCGTAGAGGAACCAAGAGGTCAAGGCAGAGAACCTTCTACACATCAATGGGAGCCATTACCTGGGATGGAAATCCCGCTGTATCACGAACTGGGCATGTGATGGTGGGCCAATTATATAGCCGAGCATTAGATACCTCATCTGTAAAATACAGATAACACTTACTTGTGCGGGTTGTACTGAGAACAAAATAAAAACCATATCTGAAAAACCAAGCACACTGAGCCAGCACGTCCTGCTCCACAAACGATAGTTTCTGTTCTATTGAAACATTACCCAGGACAATGCATCTGTATTCTTCCTCTCTGGACAACAGTGAGCCCAAGGGAAGATGGGAAGGAAGCTAATGTTCAACAGGAGAAAATGGCTCATAAATCATTCTACACAAAGTTGGTAGGATATTAAGAAGCTGTTTTAAAAGATAAGTATGAAGGCAATAAAAATTTGAAAATGATTTATTTAAAAAGACACAAAATTCTAGATGTGCTCCGATTATAATTATGTAAATATATGGGCTGCACAGAAAAGACATACGGAAAAAATAAAAATAGAGTACTAAAATTACAGATCTTTTGGTAAGTATTCATCATGGTGCTCAACGACATTAATTATTAGGGAAATGCAAATTAAAAGTACGAGATACCATTATACACCCACCAGGACACCTAGAAACCTCAGTGTACATATGTTACACCTCAATTTAGAGAAACAGATTATTAATATTAAAGCATTTAAACATCTCAATCAGACAAAATTTTAAGATAGAATCTGCTTGACTTTTTTTCCTATCTCTTCCCTCTCTCTCTCTCTCTCTCTCTCTTTTTTTCCCAGTTTGGAGAATTACCTGATGTACTCAGTGGGAAAACATTTCTGAAACAAAACAGTTGGCCCTTTTTAAACTATTATGCAAAGCACAATGCAGTTAAATCTATTTTTGATCTTTTTTTTCATTTTACTTTATAACATTAGACAGTCTTTTCTTCTCCACATACTTCTGAGCTGTGGTTTGTAGGTTGAGAATTTTCTGTGCTTCATTTGGGCCATAAGAATTTATGAACAAGATCCTGCTAACATTCAAAAACATTTAGGGTTTTTTTAATATTTTTTATTTATTTCTAGGAGAGAGAGAGAGACAGCGTGAGCAGGGGAGGGTCAGAGAGAGAGGGAGATACAGAATCTGAAATAGGCTCCAGGCTCTGAGCTGGCAATCAGCACAGAGCCCGACGCGGGGCTCGAACCCACGAACCGCGAGATCGTGACCTAAGCGAAAGTCGGACGCTTAACCGACTCAGCCACCCAGGCGCCCCTCAAAAACATTTAGGTATTTTGAGGAATATTTTAAATGCCTGGGATGTAGTAGTCCAGCCTCTGCTACCCTATGCACTAAGATGTGTTTGTAGATTCTTTTATGGTTAATACAGTCTCTTTTCTTGTGAACATTTCCCCTTACTTAACTTCTATCTTTTGAGTATATACTATATTCTAAAACATAATTTGTTTAAGTTTATTTATTTATTTTGAGAGAGACAGAGACAACTCAAGTGGGGAAGGGTGCAGAGAGAGAGGGAGAGAGGGAGAGAATCCCAAGCAGCCTCTGCGCAGGTAGCACAGATGCGGGGCTCAAACTCACGAAACCATGAGATCACAACCCGAGCTGAAACCAAGAGTTGGATGCTTAACCAACTGAGCCACCCAGGTGCTCCTAAAACATAAATCTTTAAAGTTTCTGACAATTTAGTTCAAGTCACTGATACACCTTTAGTAGTCTCTTGAGCTTTGCCTCTCCAAAAGTAAAACTGATGTAGAATGGACTTCCAAAGAGACACATTGAACTGCACGTTGTCGCTTATCTGGGAAGTTTAGGTTGCTTTATAAATGGGGCAGAGACTCGTCTGCAGAACTCCCTTCTCTGTGTGCTCAGGACTTGCCTTTTCAGTCAACCACAGATATTCTTGGGTCCCAGAATCTGCTTCAGAATCTGCCACCACCGATCCCCTGATCCCCGCCTCCTGTCCCCAGAGAGAGGAATGCTAGGAAAGCTGTCCTCTGCAGGTGTCTGATGGTGGGGAGACCTCCTGACTGTAGTGGCTACCATTATTGTTTCTGACAAATTGGAATGGTTCCATATGGTATCATTCCCATTACTTTGCTAAAGTCAACTTCCATCACATCATCCAACAAAGAACAGTAACTACCAGTTCTCCTAATGGAATACGTTTTCCCCATTTGGGACAAGAAGACCAGGCAAGCCTTTCCTTGACCTTGGTGGGCTCATACTCCCCAGCCTTCCTCCCACACTTTTCTACCTGGCATCTGTCAGGTCTGGAAATCTCCCTGCCCCTCCCTCTGGCCTCACGGCTGCTGCTTCCCACAGTATGTGCATTCTGTAACTTCACCATATGAACTAGAGTCAGGATAATGGTATTTAGAATTCCAGGCCGACTTGCTGTTAAAAAGGATCTAGGCCTATGCCCTCTTGGGAACAAAAACTGCTTTTATAGGTTGCCATGAATGTATCAATACTGTGTTCATTTAGAATTTCCAAAGCTAAAAACATAATGGAATCTTTCAATAACTATGACCATAATCATAAAAGTCAGATTGCCAGACTGAGGACTGTAATCAAAGAATGTATCAAATCAAAGATTTGATAAGGTTCCAACACCACAGAGCCTTTTACACAGCTAAAAAAGTCTGGGCTGAAAAAGAGAGAATATACATCACTTCTTTCTGTGGGCTTTTCCTTAGACACCACCTGGGCAGCTGACCTATTTCACTGTCGGAAACAAGGACATGAGCTCGGATGTGGTATTTTTTCAACATCTGTAGGCTTGAAAATAAACAATTTTGAAAGCCTACAGCTCAGCACTTGGCGTTTGACCAGAACTTCCCCAACTCCCCAAAGCCAAATCTGTTTTTTATTCCACTCTGGAGTGCGTCCTTTATCTTCCTCAGGAGAAAATCATAAAAACTAGAGAATTTGGTTCCGAGGATATATTATGGACAGCTAAAATGATCCTGGAATAAGTTTCTTGCAAAAATTATATCAGGCCCAAGTATGCATATATATATATATAGGAGAGGTGCCTGGGTAGCTCAGTCGGTTAAGTGGCTGACTCTTGATTTTGGCTCAGGTCATGATCTCGCGGTTCATGAGTTCAAGCCCCACATCAGGCTCTGTGCTGGCATCATGGAGCCTGCTTGGGATTCTCTCTCTCCCTCCCTCTCTCTGCCCCTCCCCTGCTTACATTCACTCTCCCCCCAAAAAATAAATATTAAAAATTATATTTTAAAATGTATATAAACAACATTCATCTAGTACCTTAATTTTTATTCTCTCCAATCTCTTTGCCAGTAGATTAATAAACTGTCAGGTAAGAGAGAATAACACAGCTAACACAGAGAGAAAAAAGCCACATGCCTTTTAGTAAAATTATTTGCAGAACCCTGAGGATAAATTTCATAATATCATTGATATTCATACCTTTTTTCAAGAGGGGACAAAAAGATCTGGTGATAAAATCTTTATGTGAAAAATTCATTTTTTCTTACCAAAAAAATGATAAAAATTGATTTGATACAGTCCTTTTAATTAAAGAAACCTCTACAGTGGGGAAAGAACTCAAAATAGCAGTCATATTTATGTATGTTGAATTCTAAAAGTACAGAGTTAGACTGCCCTTGAGTGGTCAGATTTAAAATAACCTATAAAAACCCTATACAATCTGGAATAATCCCTATACAAATTTTTCGGATAAACCCTATACAAATGTCAACCATCGTGGGATTCAGGGTGACAACAGGCCTGAACGAGGGGCCCATTCATTTTACACATGTACATGTATTATTTTGACCAAAACTTTAAATGCTATTAAAATGTTTTAAAATGTTCAACAAAAGTAAATTGTCATTTCCAGGGAGGCCTGCAAAACATAATGTGTAACCATCTCTGTCATCTGCTTTGTCTGTGGCAAAGGCTCTCCTCTGTAAACCTCTGAAAGCACCCCACGTCCATTGACCAGTTCACCCAGGCCTTGGGTGGGGTCAGACAGCTGTTCACCTCCTTCAGCTGGTCCACAGTGCAGCCCAGAGACAAAGCGAGAAAAGCAGAGGCTGTTGTCATGGGCTAGAAAGAGCTGCCAACAACGAATGTCCCCACTGAAACTACCTCTCCTTTGAGCAGGTATCAAAACTGTCACCACCTGGTGGGGAACAAAAAGGCTCACAAAAATGTGACTGCACATATGTCCATCCCATTGAGCTAGCTGTCTACCTACCCACCTTATACTGTAAAGCGGAAGTTCCCTAGTTCATTTACAAAGGGAAGGTCCAACTACGGCGTGTCTTGTCCACGGAAGGACCTGCACCGTTGTCACCTTCCCACAGGTCAACTTGGAAAACAACAGAGCTCTGGCCAAGCGGGTAGAAGCTCTCAGGGCCAATTACAATGACAGATATGACAAGATCCAACATCATTGGGAGGCAGTACCGAAAAAATCCGAGGCTATTATTGTCACACTAGAAATGCAGAGGCTAAAGACCTTGCCCACCAAATGGGGATACAAGTACAACGTTAACTGTTCTGTACATAAAAATAAAAATTATCCTTCAAAAAAATTCAATCTCATCACGATCTCTACACTCTCCAAATTCACATAGTACTGTACCTAGAATATGCAAACTCGTGCATGAATACTCATAGCTGCATGTTCTTTTATTAATTGGATTAATGTGGGTGGCTTGTATTCTCTAGCCAAGTTACAATCTACAGCTTGTAATCTCTCCAAGTTTATGTAATGTTCTTTGTCACTCTGTCTTGTATTTTAGTTACTTGATGGCTGTCCTATCTCTCCGTACAGACTGCAAGTTTATCGAGGGGAGGAAGTGTAGGTTACTCATCCTTGGGCTGAATGGATTTAAGGCTAAGATGAATTTTTTGTCATTCATAGCATGAAAGTTCCTAGGACAATTCTGTTCACACAGTAATAGTTTGGAGACAACAAGTAATGCCAAGGTATCGTCCTCAGGAACTCCACCAAGTGCCCTTATCTAGAGCAGATATCAATCTCTCTGCTTCTGGGATTACCTCGACAGTGTAAGTGGTGAATGAGTTAGTAGTTCCAATTCTACAATGGTTTACAGACTACTGATAAGAGTCCGTGTAACTGGCCTCTGTTACACAAACAACTAAATGCCAAAATTCCATTGGCCTAGCAAAGCAAGAATTTCTTTCCTATTTAGAAAATGTCTCATACAGGTACTCTCCTTGATATGGTGACTTAATAATGACAGCCTCCATCTGTGGCTCCTCTGTGTCAACATGGTGACCACCAAAGGGAAGAAGATTATGAAACCTACACTTATTTGTAACTGCTATAGAGCACAAGTGACAAAAATCCCTTTCACTCCAGGCCCATGGCCTCAATTCAACCACAAGCAGGTTGAGGACTAGAGGAGTATATGGAATATTCGTTGAGTATTGCTATCTCTACGTGCAACTGAATTTTTTTTAAAAAATGGAACCAGAGGACCAGTTAAGGAATGCCACTTGTGTAGAGAGATGGCTGTACCAACAAGGTACATGACAATGGTGTCATAATCTATTGTATCAAGAGCTCTACTACTTGTACATTACAATAAGATCCATCTTTATGTAATTGATTTTCTCCATTTTCAAGGAAAGCAAGTCCCATAAGGAAAATATGTTTTCTACTTCATGCAAAGCAATGAGGTATTATGACTTGGCTTTGGAAAAAAGTTCTTAAAATAATATATCAGGCTCATCTGTTGAGACCGTCCCTTCTGCTGCAGCTCTGCTATTGCCCAGTTTTCTATCTCTTATAATAGTAACCAGCTTTGAAGCCAAAATAAACCCTCTGGTTGTTCTTCAGAACACCCCATCTGCCTCAGCCTTCAACACCAAGAGGACTTCCAGAGCTCTTAATGGCTATGGCAGTGTATACTATAAATCAATTGTCACATGGCTTCATTCCATCAAAGCTAGAGAGATGCGCCTACTTCATCACAGTTGCAAGAATACTTAAACTTTTTAATTTCACACAGCAATTTTTTCTCAGATCACTAGCTTAAAGACCATCTTTGGAACGGTTAAGTGGAAATTGTTATTTCCCATGTGAAAAATCTCATTCTCTAAAAACACCCATTTGGGATCAAAATAATATCAAAAGAGAATAGCCTCGAGAATAAGTTTTATATCTATTAACAAATATATTTATTCTATTTATATGCACACAATAATTGTTTCCTTATAACCTTTTTCTTAGTTCATAGAAAATAAAAAAAGAAAGGCAAAGCTCTATTTTTATAACGTTTAAGTAATGTTTTTATAACTTATAATTCTAACTCCTTAAAGGCTATGTTCTAAAAAATCACGTTGATGTTCTACCAATATCAGAAACATGTGAAATACAAAGGTAAAAACATACTCAGAGAATGGCATGCAGTCAACACTGGTTTCCCTTAGTGGTTCCCCTTAGGGATACGAACGGAACTTTTCTTCTAGAATCTCCTCCATGTGTTTTCTGATGGCATCACATTCAAATCGAAGAATGAGGGCTGAGAAATGCCAGCAGTTAGCAAAGGCACCAAAAAGAAGTTATTCTCTTCTTGAAACTTTGCAATCACTCATATTGGGAAATGGTTACCGGGAATCAGGGCAAGATAAACATAGGCACACGTATGTGTGTGCCCACATACACAGGTGCACACACACACTCACACATACACACACACACACACACACACACACACATTGTTTAACAACATGTATACCCTATAGAAAATATGGTCTCTTGTCTTTTTAAAAAATTTTTTTTAATGTTTATTTTTGAGAGAGAGAGAGAGAGAGAGAGAGACAGAATGCAAGCTGGGGAGGGGCAGAGAGAGAAGGGGACACAATCAAAAACAGGCTCTAGGCTCTGAGCTGTCAGCACAGAGCCTGACGTGAGGCTCAAACTCACCAACTGTGAGATCGTGACCTGGGCCACTCAGGCGCCCCAGGTCTCTTGTCTTTTTCTGGATCCACTCACTGTATCAGTTCAGATGCCTTTGCATGTGATTTGAAGAAAACAGAATCTGTATTGTCCTAACCAGAGAAATTAACTGACTTACGAAATTTTAAGTCCAGAGCAGTACTTCACACACGTGGTGTGGAGAAGGATAGTTATTGACTGTTTCAATTCAGTGCAGATTGCTCCATGGTTCTAGTGCATAAGACTTGTATACAGTCTGCACCACTTAACAACTCATGCCTTTGTTGAACTGCATTCAAACTGCCCTATAGCCTGTTCAACTACACAGGTCCACTGGTTGCATACTTAGATGTCTCGGCCATGTCAATCACTACAAAAGCTTCTAAACACCACTCTCAGTTTCTGTGCTTATATCATCACAAAAACGTAACAACAGTTCACCCTACAGTTTGAGTATCGCCGGTCTGGACATAGGGTAGGCATCAGTGATTCTTGCTCCATCTTCCCGACACTCTCTAGATTGCCCTCCTCTGTGTTCCAGCCGCCTTTGCGGGCTGGTATAGAGATGAATGCCATGGTTCTAGTCTATGTATGACAATATACAGAAGGGAGACAGGGTCCCTTCAAAGGTATACCCAAGAAATCAAAGAGCTCTCCCAGGAGGCCCTGGCAAAATTTTCCACACATTTCATTGTCCTTAGTTGAGTCATATTCCTATTCCTGAATCTGTCACAGGCAAGTAAGAGATTACTCTTGAAGGAATTCAGCCCACTCCGGGAGCTGGTGATGGGGTTCCATTCTTGGGGTAAATGCATTGCATAGGAGAAATAGTCTATGAGAAATTAAGTTTATGAGGTAAAAGAGGTAAGGAGGAATGGATGTTTGATAGGCAATCAACAATGTTGGAAGCATTTAAGCTAGGCTATTTGCATAACTAATAGTCAAATGAAGAATATTATTAAATAGTCATTAATTTGGTAGCTACACATTGAGCTTGGGCAAGCAGAGAGATTGACTTACCCTAAAATTCCAAGCACCTGGGGAAGGGACCCTATTGACTCAACTTTCTCCAAATATTTCTGGCCAAAAGATAAGGATTTCATAGAAAAAAAATCTGGTTTCTTAAGAGAGACGGTGTTTGAAGGAATGGTGTGGGGGGAAAAGGTTGCATTTAAAATTTGGGGGAGGGAAGTTCCCAAGGAATGGGGAATCATGTGAACTGGGCCAATGCCACAGAAAGTGTCTCCTGGGGCACCTGGGTGGCTCACTCGGTAAAGCATCTGACTCTTGGTTACAGCTCAGGTCGTAATCTTACAGTTCTTGAATTCAAGCCAGCATCAGGCTCTGCGCTGACAGCACAGAGCCTCCTGGGGATTCTCACCCTCCTTCTCTCTCACTGCCCCTCCCCAAATTGCACACACACTCTCTTTCTCTCAAACTAAACTTTAAAAAAGTGTCTCCTACAATAATTTAAAAAATAACTCCATAACTCCCCATTTGTTAACTTCCTTCCAAAAAGTACAATATGAAAAAGGAGGGGAAAGAAAAGTAACTTTAGATAAGAAAAGGCCTAACAAGCCACTCTTCAGCCAGATGATCAAGGTCAACATCAATAATCATAAATAATGCTGATTAGTGGATAACCTTAATATGATATAATGAAAATGGTGCTTTACATTGGTGACCTCCCTCCCTAGATTTTCTCTAATCATGAGAAAAAGTGTTAGACAAATTCCAATAAAGGAGCATCCTACAAAATATCAGTGTTCTTCAAAACTCTCAAGGTCATGAAAAATAAGAAAAGTATTGCTCACAACCAAGAGGCACCTAAGGAGATAAGACAAATAAATATAATGTGATATCCTGAATGTGATTCTGGAGTGGAGAAAAATATCAGATAAAAACTGAGGAAATCTGAATAAAGTATGGACTTCAGTTAGTAATTTACTAACATTGGTTCATCAATTATAATAGAGGTACCATACAAATGTAAGGTGTTAATTATAGGGCAGGGGGAGATGGGAACTCTATTTGCCCAAATTTTCTGTAAATCTAAAGCCATTCTAAAAATTAAAGTCTTTTAAATTTTTTAACTTCCTGCTACTAAATAAATGGCTAAAAAAATTAACCTCAAAAGGTATATCACAAAAGAGCATATCTAAAATAGCCATTATTTTTTAAAATATTAAAATGTGGGGTGCCTGGAAGGCTCAGTTGGTTGAGTGTCCAACTCTTGATTTCAGCTCAGGTCATGATCCCAAAGTTGTACGATAGAGCCCCATATCAGGCTCTGCACTGAGTGTGGAGCCTGCTTGGGATTCTGTCTCTCTGTCTGCCCTTCTCCCCCGCTTGCACTCTTTGTCTCTGTCTCTAATATATATATATATATGACCCTGCTAGTCACCAAGGAAGTGCAAAATAAACCACAATGAAATATCACCCACCCAAATGGTAGAAGTTTAAGACTGTCAATTCCAGGGGCGCCTGGGTGGCTTAGTCGGTTAAGCATCCGACTTTCACTTAGGTCATGATCTCGCGGTTCGTGGGTTCGAGCCCCGCGTCGGGCTCTGTGCTGACTGCCAGCTCAGAGCCTGGAGCCTGTTTCAGTCTGTGACTCCCTCTCTCTCTGACCCTCCCATGCTCATACTGTCTCTCTCTCTATCTCCTAGAAATTAAAAAAAAAAAAAAAAGACTGTCAATTCCAAGTGTTGATGAAGATATAGACAAATTAGAATTCTATACACCTTAGGGCTCCTGGGTGGTTCAGTTGGCTAAGTGTCCAACTTCAGCTCAGGTCATGATCTTGCAGTTCACGAGTTTGAGCCCCGCATGGGGCTCTGTGCAGACAGCTCAGAGCTGGAGCTTGTTTCTGATTCTGTGTCTCCCTCTCCCTTTGCCCCTCTCCTGCTCATGCTCTGTTTCTCTCTCTCTCTCAAAAATAAGTAAACATTTTTAAAAATTTTTAAAGAATTCTATACGTCTCTGCTAATGAGAGTATGAAGTGGTACAACCACTGTGGAAAACTCTTTGTCAGTATTCATTAGGACTGAACCTACATATCCCCTAGACCCTGAAACTCCACTCCTGTGTGTGCGTGCATGTGTGTATTTGTATGTATGTATTCAGCAAAATACAAACACGTGCTCACCAAAAGGGAGATACAAAGTGTTTGTAAACATATTCAACCTAAAAAAAATAGAAAGTACCCAAAAGTTCATCAATGGTAGAATAGATGAATAAAATCATATTGTGTGCAAATCATGGCATCGAGCAATGAAGCACGACGCAGCAATAAAACAAACAAACTACTGCTACACACACAACATGGAAAAACCTCATCAATGTCATGGTGAGTAACAGATGTCAGGCCCAAAAGAAGTCAGGCCCAAAAGAATAATTACATATTATTGGAAATATGTAATTCCAGTAATTCAAAACAGGCAAAACTAAGCCAAGGTGACAGAAGTCAGGGCCATGGCTACATTTCAGAAGTGACTGAGAGGGCCTCAAGGCTGATGATGAGGTTCTGTTTCTCAGTCTGAGTGGCGATCACACGCATTTGTCCACTTTATGAAAATCTACCAAATTGTATACTTTGGTGGAATTTTATGTATCTTTGTGGTACCTCAGGAAGGAAGGTTATTTTTAAAATAATCATAATAAAATGCCCATCAGTGGATGAACGGATAAGCAAAACGTGATATATACATATAATGGGATATCATTCAGCCTTAAAAAGGAAAGAAATTCTGACATTATGAACCTTGAAGGCATTATGCTCTGTGAAATAAAACAGGCACAAAAGGACAAATATTGTATGATTCCATTTATTTGAGGTACCTAGAATAGTCAAATTCATAGAGACAGAAATCCAAATAGACAGTAGTAGAATAGTAGCCTGAGGGCCCCGTGGAAGAAGGGAAATGAGAAGTTAGTATTTAATGGTAGAGTTTCAGTCTGGGAGAATGAAAAGATTCTGGACACAGATGGTGGTGATGGTTACTCAACAATATGAATGTACTTAATGCCACTGAACGGAACTCTTAAATGTTTAAAATGGTAAATTTTATGTATATTTGACCATCATACAAGTAATCATAATGAAGTATGGTATATGTTACAGTCATGACATTACTCACTAACCACAGGTCTTCTAAGTATCTGATGTGTTCTCTCTTCTCCAGAAACTCTAATATACATTAAGCATTAATAACAATGTAGTGTAATTCTAAGGAAAGGCTCAGGAAGTAGTCAAGAAGAGGGAAACTTTCCAGAAGAAGTATAACTTGAAATCCTTCTAAAAGAAAGAGAAGAATTTGGCTGAGAGGAAGTGTGGGCGACATTTGATCCAACGCCCTTCCAGGAAGAGCGAGGCTTCTGATTTTGGATTTGACTCTGCTTGCATTGGATTCAAGCAGAGAGCTGTCTCACTAACTCTGATGAACTTGCAGTGGCCCACCAACCTGCCCACACCTTTTTGAGCAAACTTCCCTGCACTCCTCACATTTGAATGAGCCACCTGTGGCTTGTTGGGACCCTGACTGACACATGGAATCAAATGATAAGCCACGAGAGTTGGAGTCAGCCTTGGACAAAGTTAAAAAGGCAATTACAAATCACATGATACTTGATGGGAAGACTTGGAGAAAATAGTACGTTGACATACAATTTGCAAGCTCAAAAAGGTGCTGGTCATTACCCTTCTTGGTAGGATGAGAAGACAGAGATAGTCAATATAGGTCAGCCATTCAGAGCACAGAGCAGAATGGGAAAGGGTGGAAATGGATCCAGAAGGGTGAAGGGAAGCTATCCGGTACATTCTACAAGGAAGACACTACAGAAGACCGTGAGGTGTGTCCGTTAAGATACTCATGGCTGTAAGAAAGAGTAGACCCAGTTAATAGACATTTAAAGAGGAGATTTATTATTTCACAGTAAGTCCAGAAGAAGGGCAGTTTCAAAGCCAGGTAGATCCATGACTCCACCATGTTCTTAAAAGCACAGGGCTTTCCATTTCACTGGTGTGAAAACAAAGTCTCCTTTCTGGGCCACGAGATGGCTACAGATGTTCCGGGTGTCACACACCAACCCAACAACATGTAGTGAAGAAAAAGAGCATTTTGCTTTCATGGTTTGCTTTGTTTTAGTGAAGACTAAACTCTCTAAAAAGAATACCCCTCAGATCTCATCAGCCAGAATTCAGGCCTAAACTACTCCCTGGCAATGTGAGACTGTCACTTCAATTAATCATGATTGGCCTCTAGGATTATGAAGGAGCCATAAACTTGGGCCTCTGTCAGAAAAAAAAAAAAAAGCGAAAATTTCTGAGGGGTAATATCCAATGTGCATATCTCAAGAGAGGATCGTATAATACTCTTCTCTCAAAAGATGGGCTTCCTCCTAGCTTGTCTCTTGCCCCAAGATAGAGAGATCCCCAAAGTCAAGGGTAAAAGTTTTCAGCGGCCATAAGATTAGAAATTTAGTTTCCTCCCTGCATCCCTACCTTTAAGAAAGTGCCCCATTGGGGCTTTTTTACTTAATCTTCTCCTTCTTTACTCATGCATTCAGTGAACATTTGTTGGGAACTTGTGCCCAACTTCAGGAATATAACAAAACATAAGACAATGTCCCTGAATTCTAGGAGCTCACAAGCGAGGTCATGAGAGTGACACAAAGAAATGTCAGTGTACAGAGGAGGGGCAGGTGTTTACAGCCAGACAATAAACACAGGTGGTCAGAAGCTCCATTCCACTCTGGAGAGCTGGGCGGGCATTGGTATAAACAAAAAGAAGCCCCTAGGAGACCGTTGCTTAAGACTTTTTTTTGGACTCCAACATAAGAAGGGAGAAACAAAGATCTTACTAGGGTAAGAAAGTGGAAAGGAAGCAGGATACAGCTCCTTTAGGCAAAGATTGTGCGGGTGACAGAAGCCCTCCCTGATCTGTATCTCGGGAAGCCGAGTGGAGAGGGAGTGACTCATGCTCCCACAAGGCAGGGAGCATCATGGCAGCACATCCCAGCCAAGGGACACTGCAGGAGCCAGGGCCCAGAGGCGGGAAGCCCAAAGCTAAACGCATACCTCTGTGAGATTAGGCTTCCTTGGAGTGGAAGCCTGTGGTCACAGAAGAGAGGTGATCCAGAACTACACTACATGCAATTCATTCATAAATGAACGGTGCTAATAATGACTGTAAAGATGACAATGATGATGATGGTGCTGGTGGTGATGATGAGCCCAATAGTGACTCTGATGAGTGACCGGTCGGTTTTTAAGGCTGCTAGGTTAGTGTAGGAATTCCCTTGAGTACTCTGACAGTGCCACCTACAGGGAACCTTGAGAAAGACGTGACCCTTTTAATCGACCCATAAATCGCGAAGACCTGTTTGGTACTTTCTGAACAGGATGTTGTTAAATATTAAGCTAAAGATTTGCAATTGGATTTTCACCCATACCAACATGAGCACTATATCCTGTTTGAGATGTTCCCGCTTCAGAAACTCACACCACCCCACAAGTTAATGAGCTTTTCTATACATAGTTTCTTCCAGTGTATAATTACTGGCCTGGCTTTATATTATTTTAGGATAGTGTCAGCAGCTAATTGTGGTACAGTCTGAATGCTCCGAAATGAGCTTCGGCTGAGTATGAGAATAGCTCAGCAAATTTAGGGCTGTGTGTGCATCATTTTTAAAGTCTATTGTTTCGTAGGACACTGAACATGGCAGATTAATGGTGGAGTCCAATTCAAAGGGCAAGAAACTATAGGATATGACCTGCCTCTCATTTCACTTTGAACTTCCTAAACTACTTGTTCCTCAGTACCTACTTCCACACTCAAATACCATTGGACTCTGGGTCAGTCTAAATGTACTGGGAATCCTTGGGTCTTGACATTGTTGAGTCCCTAAAAGTACTCCAGGCTTAAGCCTAGAAGGGGGCATGTATTCCCCACCCTTTCATTCTCCTGGAGGCAAACATATGGAGGAATACCTCTGGCCTCTTTTGTCTTTCTTACGAACTATTCCCTTATGTACCAGGGTATAGGAATAGAGTATCTGATGGATGAGTTTAGGAAAACGAACGAACATTACTGACTCAGCCACTTTTATTCACTCTTTCCATATATTCCCTTCTGTTGTTATCCTTCTGTGATAAGCAGCTTCCAAAATGACTGCCTAGATTCCCACCTCATGGTATCACCCCCTTGTACAATCCCTTCTCCTTTACTGTAACTAGTGACTTGTTCTAGGGAGGAGAGCATGGCAAAAAGTGTTGGGATATCAATTCCCAGATGAGACTTTAAAAACCTATGACCACCATCTTGCTTATATTCTTTCTTGCTTTCTTGGCTCGCTTGTTTCAATGAAGCAAGCTGCTGTGTTAGGCCCAAGTAGTAAGGAGCTGAGGGTAGCCTCTGGCCAACAGTTAGCATAAAACTGCTTCCTGCCAATAGTCCACTGAATCCTACCAACAACCACATGAGTGAGCTTGAAAAGGGCTCTTTCCCCACTTGAGCCCTGAGATAACGACAGCCCCGACCAGTACTTTGCCTGCAGCCTATAGAGATCCTGAAGCAGAGGACCTGGCTAAGCCTTCCTAGGTTCCTGAGCCACAGAATTTGTGAGATAACAAATGTGTGTTAAATGACTACATCGTGGGATAATTCGTTACACAGCAACTGTTAACTAATATATCTTCCTTGGCCTTTCATCATTGGTCAAAGTCTTTTGTAGATAAGTTAAATAAAAATAGAGACCAGTCCAAATCATACAAATTTACGATAGTTTATGGAAACATAGCATCTACCCCACCATGCTAGGCAGGCAATGTCCTGATTTAAACCTAGCTCAAAAAAAAAATGTTCATTCGGGTATCAGATTGCAATATTCTGTATCTTCCCTCTAGTCCTTTCTGAATATTGTCTTCACTGTCGCATGTAAAAACGTATTCCATTACAAGAGTGTGAGGCAAGAGTGAGAGCAAAAGATGCTTAACATCCGTCTACAACCCACAAAGCATCTCTGTATCCCTGACTTTCCAGAGTTATGCTTATTCACTCAACCTTTAGTAAGCATTTATTATTCTGGTTATAGAGCTACAGCAGGAAACAAAAGAAATAAAGCTTCACAAAGGTCACATTTTACTGATAGGACAATACACAAACAAACAAACAAAAATCCGTAATAAATGTCAGATAGCGAGAAGTACTGTAAATAGAAATAAAATGAAGGAAGAAGGCAGTGAATGGCAGACTGGAACTGGGAGGAGGGGTAGGTGGTCCAAGGCATCTCCACTAGTGGAATATTTTAGCAGAAGTCTGAAAGAAATCACGAAGCCGACCATGAGAAAATCTGACCGAAGAACATTAGTCTGACGAAAAAGCAAGTGTAAAAACTCTGAGGCAGGAACAAACTTGGGACGTCAAGAAATAGCAAGAAAACCAGCGTAGCTAGAGCAGAATGAGCAGTTAGGCATGAGAGTGGGGTAGGAGAGATGGGGAAGGCCTTGACTGTAGAGTCTGGTTGGCCACCATTAAGGGTTTGGGCTTTGAACATGATGCAAAGCTATAGGGGGGTTGAGTTTAGATGATTCCAGATGACCTAACTTTTGTATATGGAGAGAAATGGGTTCCTCACATTCTAAGACACCTCTGGTAGGAGGGTAAATCAATAGAGAGCCTTTGGTGGGCTCTTAAAAAGTTGAGAATGTGTGTATTCTACCAACTGGCAATTCTATTTCTGGTGTGTAACAGGGAGAAGCCATCACACATTTACACAAGGAAACAACTATAAGGATGTTGCTTGTAATGACAAGACTGTTGCAGTAACAGTAATATCATTCATACAGGGGCGCCTGGGGGGCTCAGTCGGTTGAGCATCGAACTTTGGCTCAGGTCATGTTCTCACAGTTTATGAGTTCGAGCCCCGGGTCGGGCTCTGTGCTGAAAGCTCAGAGCCTGGAGCCGGCTTCAGATTCTGGGTCTCCCTCTCCCTCAGCCCCTCCCCTGCACGTGCTCAGTCTTTCTCTCTCTCTCTCTCAAAAATAAACATTTAAAAAAATCATTCATACAAACGGAAAGCAATAACCCCTTCACACCCAGTATTCTATGTTGGTTGTAGATACATAAATATGTGCAAAGAAAATGAAGAATTAATTGAATGGCTACCTACAAACTCATGATAGTGGTGAGCGAACAACACTGGGACATGAAGTCACACCATCACTGAAGGTTTATCTGTAATGTTTCATTTTGTTGCAAAAACAAAAAGACAAATGTAACAAAAATGTTCTGTGTTAATTCCAGGTGGTAGGAAACGTGTGCTTTTTATACTATTTTTTTCTACCTTCCTATATCTATGTGAGAAAAAGCTTGGCTATTCTACAGCAAATAATTGGAACAAAAGGAAAAGTCATTTTGCATACTCATAGCCATATGAGATTTTTTTTGCCTCGGGCACGTAAAATCAGATATCTTTTTTGGACTTGAGAAGATAAAATGTGTACCAGCCTTTTGGTGGGTGAAATAGGCCTTTTATAACCCATCAGTGGCGGCGGCTTTGGGTCTTTACAATGTCCCCCTGCTGAACTGTCTCCAGCAGCCTCAGAGCCAGGGTCAATGGCACTTTCATCATTTTATGTGAAGAAGTATGTTCAAACAGTCCTTAAACCTACATCCAATCAATTAATTTAAAAGAAAAAAAAAATCTCCTCCCCATCCCTGGGATGAGGTCCAAGGACTGAGATAGCCTGTGGGCTGAGAGGAAGTTCAAACCAAAATAAAGATTTAAGCATTTAATCCATTGATTTCATTCAGCGAGGGGGCCTGAGATCAAAACCAGTCTCGCTGGTGGTAAAGACTAGAAATAAATAAGCAAATGTAATTACGTTTTCACCACAAAGCAATCAGCAGGTACATCCTCGGGTGCCTGAGGGAGAGGTGTGGGGAGGAGCAGGGTCCATTTCTGCCTCCCGAGGGGCATGTTTGCAGAGCTTCCTGAAGGCTGACACAAGTTCACCCCCTGCTGATGTTGCAAATGGGCCCTCATGTCCTGTTAGCTTCCCTCAGACACGTCCTACCTCTGAAGGTGGTGGATTTTTTATTTCTACCAGATCTGAAGGTTGTTGTTGTTTTTTAATTTTGTGTATGTTTACTTATTTTTGAGAGAGAGACAGAGAGACAGAATGAGAGCAGGGGAGAGGCAGAGAGAGACACAGGCACAGAATCCAAAAGCAGGCTCCAGGCTCCGAGCTGTCAGCACAGAGCTGGATGCGGGCCTCAAACCTCCGAACTGCAAGGTCAAGGCCTGAGTCAAAGTCGGATGCTTAACTGACTGAGCCACCCAGGCGCCCCTGAAGTTTCTTTTTGCTAAGATTTCAACCTCTGAGCCTGCATCTCCATCACCCCCGCCCTAAAGCCCCACCTTTCAGTCTCAGGAGAAAGGAAAGGCTTCCCTCCCCTTCTGGATGGCAAATGAGACACTTCCTCCTCAACCCTCAAGTATGAGAAACTTGACGTCTCTCTCTTCTCACTCAGGGGGATCGCTCTGAGCCCCGCCCAGCCTGCTCCCCTAACGAGCCTGGTGACCTCGGTCAGGAGACCTCTCCCACTTCTCACAGAATTATGTAAGAATCCTCTCGACAGAAAACGAGGCGAGGGGCTGCTCCACAGCTTTTGCTTCATCATTGGGGACCCCTCTGGGCTTCTAGATGCCGGGGTCTCTCCGCAACCCACCCTGTGAGGTGCAAGGTCCTCCCCTGAGCCCCTCACTGCTGCTGGCCTTGGCGATGACCATTTTTAAATGTGCCAACAGGTACATTCCTCCAGGAAAGAATCCCAAGCTGTGTTTCTAAAGGCCCAGGCTGCCACCCGAATTCAAACTCATCTTCCATCTTTCTATTCCTGCGGGGGTGAGGGGCAGGGCATCTGTTTCTCCTCCTCTGAGACTAAGGAAAAATAAAATAACTATGGATGACCAAATTATACCCCCAAAATGGAACTTTGAAGTTTATTTTTTAACAATTTTTAGATGTTTTTTTCCTTTTTTTAAAATGTTTTATTTATTTTTGAGAGAGAGAAAGACAGGGTATGAGTTGGGGAGGAGCAGAGAGAGAGGGAGCCTGGGTGGCTTAGTCGGTTAAGCGTCAGACTTTCGCTTAGGTCGTGATCTCGCGGTTCGTGGGTTCGAGCCCCGCGTCGGGCTCTGTGCTGACTGCCAGCTCAGAGCCTGGAGCCTGTATCAGTCTGTGACTCCCTCTCTCTCTGACCCTCCCCTGGTCATGCTGTCTCTCTCTCTCTCCTAGAAATAAATAAAACATTAAAAAAAAGAAGAAGAAGAAGAATCTAAAACAGGCTTCAGGCTCCGAGCTGTCAGCACAGAGGCCCACGCAGCTCTTGAACTCACAAACCATGAGATCATGACCTGAGCTGAAGTCAGACGCTTAATCAACTGAGCCACCCCGGCGCCCCAATAAATCTAATTTTTTAATAAATGGAAGTATATTTTGCAGATTTTAACATGTTCGTATCTATCCTTGCCTTCTTCCTTTTTAGGCCAGCCCTCAAGTGTGCCCATCATCCCACGTCTGTCTCCCCCATGCAAATCGGAGTGCCAGAGTTATAAGACCATTCGGGGTATGCTAGTTGTATTAATTATTTAAGAAATTCATTATCAAATGTCAGTGCTTTATTATAAACATAAATAATTTGTGGGAAGTCTAATGGACACCAGAGTACGCAATTCAACCTCATCTCTGCTGCAATATTATTTCAACCTTTCCTCACCGTCTACACCCAGCCCAGAACCTGGCCCTCCTCCTGCCTTCCCCACCGCACCCACCTGCCTCCAGTCGCTGCTGGGCTACAGTCCCATCCTCTCTGGCTCTCTCTAAAATGCCAGTCACTCTCTCAGGGCTGCCGACTGCCTTTAGAATAAAGGGCACGATGCAGCCCCATCCTGAGGATGTGGGATGGGGTACAAGTGGTGGGCACGCATCCCAAACTCCAACCAGCACGGGTTCCCTACATGCCCTCTGCTGTCTGACAGCCCCCGTTTTCCCCATGCTCTCGACTCTGCCTGGAATACCGCTTCCTCACCTCCTGTCTTCTTCCCTCTTCTCTTCCTGACAACCCACATTCTGCTGCTAGTCCATATAGTGTTAATGCAGGTGGGCTTCCATGTCAAACTGCCTGCGTTCAAGCCCACCTATATCTCTGTCCGGCCTTGAGCAAGACACTTAATCTCTCTTTGTCTTGTGTCCTTAGCTGTAAAACTGAGTTAATACTATGTTAATAAAATGGTAATTTAATTAATAATTAATTGATTATAAATTTTTTTAATGTTTATTTTTTGAGAGAGAGAAAGAGCATTAGCCAGGTAGGGGCAGAGAGAGAGGGAAACACAGAATCCAAAGCAGGGCTTTCTGTGCTGTCAGCACAGAGCCCACCGCGGGGCTCAAACCCATGAACCATGAGATCATGACCTGAGCTGAAGTCAGATGCTTAACTGACTGAGCCACCCAGGCGCCCCTTGATTACAAATAATAATAGCAGCACCTATTGATAGGATGGTTGTCAGGATTAAATTAGCTAATACCATTAAGTGCTCGGGCAATGGTGTTCTTTTCTGAGGCACCCCCTCACCCCTCCAGACGGCCTCCAGCACCCCGCCTCGCTGTCTTGTGATGGTTTGCTTAGCACCAGAGAGTGGTTTCCCTCGGATCAGTGATTTCTTTGTCATTAGCCCTGTGCCCATAGCAGCTCATATTACAGCAGAAATACATTGGAGTTCAACCAAACCACGGTTTTCCAACACCCGCTGTGCATTAGAATCGCCTGGGGAGCTTTTAATATGCTGCCTGGGCCCCAAGCCAGACCGATGATATCAGGATCTCAGAGGATGAGGCACAGACTTCAGGATTTTTTAAAACCTTCCCCAGGTGATGAAGAACCACTGAGTTAAACCCAAGGATTTTTTTCTTTTAATGTTTATTTTTGAGAGAGAGAAAACACAAGTAGGGGAGGGGCAGAGAGAGAGGGAGACAGAGGATCTCAAGCGGGTTCTGCACTGAGAGTGGAAAGACCCATGAAGGGCTCGAACTCAACAACGTTGACATCATGATCTGAGCCAAAGTCAGATGCTTAACTGACTGAGCCACCCAGGCGTCCCCAAACCCAGGCTTAAATCTCAACTCCTCCACTTTCTAGCTCTAGGAGCTTGGGTGAGTTACTAAAGCTCCCAGAGTCTGTGACCTCATCTGTAAGATGTGGATTAGAAACGTCTAATGGCAATAGTGACGCTCAGAGTGCGTCCCCACCGCCCCCCCCCCCCCCCCGTGACGCTCAGAGTGCGTCCCCACCGCCCCCGCCCCCTCCCCCAGTCCCCTTCATGAACCAGACATTCACACAAAGAGGTCAGGGTATTTCTTTTCCTGCCTGCTACCCTGGCAAGTTCTCAGAAATGTCTTGGGTCCCTCCATCAAAGGCCAAAACTCCTTGCTGGGCACTCGTCTCCTGCAGAGAGAGCCATCTTCTCCCTGTTCCTGTAACCATGACCTTCCCTGGCCTCTTCTGGTGCAGGAGCCATGATGGCTTCGTACTCTCTCCATCCTCAGGGCCCTTCGGGATACTTTGCTGGTTCTCGTCAACTCTGCCCACACTTTTATACATAATCCCTTTAATATGGGGGCACCTGAGTGGCTCAGTCAGTTAAGCATCTGAATTTGGCTCAGGTCAGGATCCTTGTGGTTCATGAAATCAAACCGTGTGTTGGGCCCTGTGCTGAGCTCAGAGCCTGCAGCCTGCTTCAGATTCTGCGTCTCCATCTTTCAGCCCCTCCCCTGCTCACAGTCTCTCTCTCTTTCTCTCTCTCAAAAATAAATAAACATTAAACATTTTTAAATAATCTCTTTATTAAAATTTCCCATAAACCCATGTGAGCGTGCCATCTTGTAATCCTGCCTGATTATAATAGGAAACAAATTTCACTAAAGAGGGAGGGGAAAAAAAAACAGAAAAAGAACTGGAATACATGGTTAAATTTTAGAAAGGTGTAAACAAACAAAAACAAAACCTTCCTAAGTCCTATCTCTCCTTGCCAAATTCTCTTGTGGCAACTAAAAAGCTTGAAAAGTACTCTGAGTATCCATAGTTTACTACATGTAAATAAATAAATAGATAGATAAATAAATAGATTAATTAATTAATTAATAACAAATCAGATTGTATTCTAAGTTTCTCGGAGACTTTGCCTCAGACCCTTTTTTTCTAGTTTATTATTTTCTTTCCTTTACAGACTTCTTTTCTTATTCTTTTCATTTTGGCCAAAATCATCTAACAAGATTGCAGTGAAGATTTAAGTGAGGTACTCCAGAAAGAGGTACCTCAGGTATAGTGCAATGGAATGGTCTCAGGCTCTGGTGCCAGAGTAGACTGAAATTTTGAAACCCACTCCTTATTCTGTAAGCAAGGCAAGTTGCTTATTGTCTCTAAAAATGGGGTAAGGGGCCTTTGGGTGGCTCAGTTGGTTAAGCATCTGACTCTTGGTTTTGGCTCAGGTTATGATCTTATGGTCATGAGATTGAGCCCTTCATCAATGTGGAGCCTATGCAAAATTCTCTCTCTCCTTCTCCCTCTCCCTCTGCCTCTTTCTCTCTCTCTCTCTCACACACACACACAAATAAAATAAAAATAAAAATAAAACCGGGGTATGAATTATTATCTCATGGATTGTTGTAAAATGCTATATCATGGTAATTATAATAGTTAATATTTTAGGGACACCAGGGTGGCTCAGTTGGTTGAGCACCCTACTCTTGATTTTGACTCAGGTCATGATCCCAGGGTCGTGGAATCAAATCCCAAGTCAGATTCTGCAATGAGCATGAAGCCTGCTTGAGACTGTCTGTCTGTCTCTCTCCCTTCCTCTCTCTCTGCCCCTCTTCCTCACTCATGCTCTCTGTCTCTCTCTAAGAAAATAAAAATACAAATAAAATTTAAACATATTTAATTAAAAAGTTAATATTTTTGATCACTTTTATATGTCAGGCAATGGGATAAGGATTTTATATATCCCATTTAATTCTCATGAAAACTCTATGAAGCAGGTGCTATTTTTAATCCCCAATATGAGGAAACTGAAGATCAGGGAGGTTAAACAATCTGAGCTCAAACAGCTAGTAAATAACAGCATTAGACAATAATATATAAATTGCCCTAGAGGTCATACTAGGTACATATTAATGGTATCCTCCGCTATTTTGATAATGATTAATTTTCTTCTCCAAGGGGAAAAAAATATAACAAAACCAAAATGAGTTCAGGATAAGCCAAGTAATTATATCACTCGCTTCTTACCCCAGTAGTCTGGAATTCAAGGTTTTTTTCTATCTAGAACTTAAATGAATATAATGCTTAGTGTCTCACTCCTACGAATTTTTCCCCAAAAAATATATCCACAAAAAGATGTATATGAGAATGCTCATAGTAGCCTTATCCTTAATAGCCTAAAACCAGAAACTTCAAAAATGACCATCAACACAAAAACGAGAACATGAATTACAGCACATCCATGTGATGGAATACTACTCAGCAATAAAAAGAAATGAAGTGTCGACACACATCACCACCCAGATGGATCTCAGAAATATGCTTCATGAAAAAAGAGTGCACCTCCTCACTCCCATCCAAGAGGAGGAAGTGAGGGGGCTTGCTATTGTTCTCTTAGGAACAGAGAACTAGCCCAGAAGCAACACTCTCTGTATCTCTGGCCAGACTTGGGTCGCTCACCATTCATGAACCAACTCACTGGCAGGGAGGATTTGCTTGTTCTTGAGGCAGGCAGGTGCACCACTGAACTAAGTATAATCTCCCCAAATGCACTGCTTCTAAAGGAGAAGAGCAACTTTTGGAAAGAAAACTGTAATATCCGCTTAGGGTAATGGGAGGGGAGAAGACTAGAGTGGAAGAGTTAACCCAGATTGCGGAGAAGCTTTCATAACAGACTGAGGAATTTGAGTTTAACATAAGTAAGAGGGCGCAAGAAAGTGACCTAGGGAAAACTAACGATTGTAGTATTGAAAAAGAGCATTGGATTTGAAGTTGTCGTGTCTAAGCCTGGTTCTGCGGCTTGTTAACTGTATAAGCTTTGACTCTTAGAACTCTGAGCACCTCGAGGCCACCATACCTTCACAGTAAATTGAGAATAAGAATAAGCAATTTCAAATATACTGTTATGAGAATTGTAGTGAAAATATATCCTCTGTCATTCATTCCATCTGTATTTATCAAGAAGTTGGGAAACACTGCAATAAAATGTGATAATAAAAAATAAGAATAAATGATGAGCCCATTCGGTAAGCCCCTGCTAAGCTCCTTGCTTTCGACATTATTCTCTACAAGTCATTGCTGGCTGGGCAACTCTGCTTTTACTAACGTGAAATCCAGCAACCTAACTTTTCTGCATCCTTGGAGAGGTGCATGTGCTTACTCATGTGTTCACTCAACAAATGCATTATGGGGAAGTTCGAACAGGCTGGTCTATCTATCATTATTCAATCCTGCTTCTTGCCGTCACAATGTGTCTGGATTTAATTATCCAGACAACATAACCCCAGAGCTCATGACCCAAACACCATGCAGAGCAGATCAGCACCCTTCTCATCCTTTTCCTAGATTACTTAGAATGTCTCCATTAGGTCCATGGAAACGGAAAGGAATCACATCTGTTCCTGACTATTTTCAGAATCGCTTTAGGGAAAAAAAAAATTGAGTGGCAAGCTTCTGCAGTTTTCCTGAGGACACTATACCCTTCCAAAGTTGATATGATAATTAAACAGAATCTAGCTATTTCTTTTTGATGCTTGCAAAGTTCATTGATATTCAGTACTTAGATATAGTTCTTTCCAAGATAACGGATGGAAGCAAATTAGCTGAAGAGAATGAATAGCTAACAAAGTAAGAGATGCAAATGACCAGTAAATGCACAAGAAATTTCCAGGTCTCTCGTGATTGAGGAAATCCAAACTAAAATAATAATGAAGCATCTTTTTTCACCAAGTAAATTTACAAAGTTGAAAAAGTAATGCTGTGTGAGGGAATTTTCAAATAGAAGAAGTAGGTCTTTGCATTTTTTTTCTACTTTCATAACTACAGCTTTTTTGCTTGAACTATAACATTGGGACAAACTTTTTGGGAGGGAATTTAGCAGTAAGTATCAACATTAAAAATATGCATACCCTTTGTCTCAGCAATTCCATAACCAGAACTATATAATAAGGAAATAACCAGAGATGTGAGTAAATTCACTTGTACAGAGTTATTCATTGCCATGTTATTTACTAGTGAAGAAAACACAATCTAAATGTTCAACTATAAAGTATTTTAATAACCTGTAATTATTAAAAATCATGTTGTAGAAGAGTATTTTATAATAACATTGGGAAATATAGAAAATATAACAATTTTTAAGCACATAATCATGTACAGTATGATTCTTTTAAAAATCATGTATGTGTGTGTTCAGGGGGTGAGCATAATGGCAGTGCGTATACAAAATAGCAACCCCGGGGTGCCTCGGTGGCTCAGTCGATTAAGTGTCCAACTTCGTCTCAGGTCATGATCTCACACTTTGTGGGTTCGAGCCCCATATCGGGTTCTGTGCTGACAGCCCAGAGTCTGTGTGTGTGTGTATATATATATATATATATATATATATATGTACACACCACATCTTCTTTATCCGTTCATCCATTGATGAACATTTGGGCTCTTTCCATACTTTGGCTACTGTCGATAGCGCTGCTATAAACATTGGGGTGCATGTGTCCCTTCAAAACAGCACACATGTATCCCTTGGATAAATACCTAATAGTGAAGTTGCTGGGTCATAAGGTAGTTCTATTTTTAACTTTTGAGGAATGTCCATACTGTTTTCCAGAGTGGCTGCACCAGTTTGCATTCCCACCAGCAGCGCAAAAGGGTTCCTCTTTCTCCGCATCCTCACCAGCATCTGTTGTTGCCTGAGTTGTTCATTTTAGCCATGCCTACAGTATTAGAAATAAAGTTCTTCTTCCTTCACTTTTTTTTTTGCATATTTTTCAGGCTTCTGCTATGAATATTTATTTCCTAATAATGGAAATGCAGGATAAAAAGGTTTTTAAGAGAATTTTGTGATTCCTAAGACTTTTGTCAAATTCTCCTTTACCTTAATCCAAAAGTACAAAATAAATAAAGTTTAAAATCAGGTAACACCATATTATTAAGTTACATCTTACAGTACATTAGGGTGAGGTCCAACTCTTACTTCTATCGCTGCTCTCTAGTCCAGTCCTTCAAATTTAAGCTAGTCTAACCAGGTGTTCCTATATTGCACGTCTCAGCTGTACCCTCAAATCCATAGTCCCCACTGCCACCAACATGATCTTCTTCTTGAAATAAGTTACTTATGGGGCGCCTGGGTGGCTCAATCAGTTAAGTGACAAGCTCTTGAACTTGGATCAAGTCATGATCTCACAGTTCATGGGATCGAGCCCTGCATCAGGCTCTGTACTGAAAGCTTGGAGCCTACTTGGGATTCTCTCTCTCTCTCTCTCTCTCTCTCAAAATAAATACATAAACTTTTAAAAATAAATAAAATAAAATAAGTTTTTTTGCCTGTTCTTTATAATGGGTAATATATGCACCTGGTAAAAAAAAAAAACCCAAAATGTAAAAGCAGTAGCTATGCATATAAAATATATATGTATATATCATTTTCTTTCCTTTGGATACAAATAGTCATGCATGCTTTTTATTACAAGGATGTAGTCTTTCATTGACTGATATTTGGTTGATGCAATTGTCCATCTTTATATTCCCAATTTTCTGCTTCACTTTGTTTTAGATATGTTTCCTACATATAGATAGCAGGTAGTTGGGTTTTGCATAGTAATTCAACAAGAGTCTTTTTACTATTGTCAGTAGGTGAGGCTAAACTGCCTATGTTTATGTACATGAGTGGATTATATGGCCTTGCTTCTGTCAGCCTATTTGATGTTATATCACTCATGTCTTCATTGCCTTTAAAAATGCTCTCATTTAGGGGCACCTGAATGGCTCAGTTGGTTAAGCTTCGGTTAAGACTTTAGCTCAGGTCATGATTTCACAGTTCACAAGTTCAGGCCCCATGTTGGACTCTGTGCTGACAGCTCAGAACCAGGAGCCTGATTCAGATTCTGTGTCTCCCTCTCTCTCTGCCCCTTACCTGCTCATGCTCTATCTTTCTCAAAGATAAAATTTAAAAACATTTAAAATTTTTTTTAAAATACAGCACTTAGATCACCTACTTCCTACCTGCTCACTGCCTCACCCCCCCCCCCCCGGCAAGTTTCAATAGTTAACATCATTTCTACATTGTCGGAGTTTATAGTTTGTATTTTTTACCTCTCAGTCATTAAATGAGGTCTGTTTTAGCCTTACTCCTATGATTAGGATTCATGTTTATGCTGTTACTTTTCCACTGAGCTTCGGGAGGGCTAAGTTTTTTCTGCAGTAGTTTCTTCAAGAAAAGCTCTTTGAATCTAGAGTTCTTACATTCTTGATTATTACAAAAGATTTGTATGTTGCCTTTATATTTAAAAGTTGGAGCTAGGTAGGGGCGCCTGGCTGGCTCAATCAGTTAAGTGTCCAACTTGGGCTCAGGTCACGATCTCATAGTTCGTGGGTTCGAGCCCCGCATTGGGCTCTGTGCTCACAGCTCAGAGCCTGGAGCCTGCTTCAGATTCTGTGTCTCCCTCTCTCTCTCTCTATGCCCCTCCCCTGCTTGTGCTCTGCCTTTCTCTCCCTCTCAAAAATAAATATATTTTTTTTAATTTGTAGCTAAGTTTAAAAAAAAAAAGCTTGAGTCACACTTTCTTTCTCTAGGGCTTTGTGAACAAAGCTCCACTGTCTGCAAACACTGCATGTTTTGTAGGACAGCCAGAGGCCAGCCTGAGCTCTTCTCCCTGACAGGTGGCTTACCTCTTCTCCCTCACCTGAAACCTGCCAATGACTCTTGCTTCATCTGTGTAGAGCAGTAACCCTACCAGGGTGGGTATTGCTATTGATTAGTCTATGCCAAATTTTTCTTAGATAAATGGATCCTTTCTTTTTTTTTTTTAATATTTTTATTTATTTCTAGGAGAGAGAGAGAGAGAGAGAACGAGAGAGAGAGGGAGACACAGACTCAAATAGGCTCCAGGCTCTGAGCTGGCAGTCAGCACAGAGCCCGACGCGGGGCTCGAACCCACGAACCGCGAGATCATGACCTAAGCGAAAGTCGGACGCTTAACCGACTAAGCCACCCAGGCGCCCCGATAAATGGATCTTTTCAAGTGCAGATTCAAGTCTTCTACTACTACTAAATCAACAAATGTCTGGAATGTTTTGTTTCTTTTCTGGGACAACCGAATATTCAAATCTTAGTTCACTCCTGGAAATGTTTCTTGAATAAATATGTTTAAACATTTTTACAGGGGGCGCCTGGGTGCCCCAGTCTGTTAAGAGTCCAACTCTTGATCTCAGCTCAGGTCTTGATCTCAGGATCATGTGTTCAAGTCCCATGTCAGGCTCTGTGCTCGGTGTGAAGACTACTTAAAATGAAGGAAGGAAGCAAGGAAGGAAGGAAGGAAGGAAGGAAGGAAGGAAGGAAGGAAGGAAGGAATGTCAGGCTCTCCATCGACATTGTGGAGGCTGCTTGGAATTCTATCTCTTTCTCTCTGTCTCTGTCTCTTTCAAAAACAAATAAATAAACAAATAAAATAAACATTTTCCCAGTCCCCTGACTTCAGTTCTTTTTCTCACAAAACCACTTAGGCGTCATGTTAGCTACCCTTTGCCTTTCATTGCTCTCAGTTTCTTTCTAAGCCTTCTTAAGTTGGCTCGTTTCTATTACATTTTGTTCGCTTTTCCCAATGTTATCCATATGCTCCTTTGAGCTACTCTAATGAGGCTTTTCTCCCTATAACAGTAAACATTTATTTTCCTCTTCTTCTCTGAAGTCTGTCAGTTTACGTTCTGTCTCCTTCTGGTGCCCTGCTATATTTTTCCCAAATTTTGTATATTTCTTCTCTGAGCTCTTGTTTCATAGATACCGTCGAAAGAGCATTAGTTCCCTGCAATCTTTCATTGCATAATGGCGCTCACGTTTGGCAGCAACTTTCAGTTGTCCTGAGGTAATACTTTCGTGGTGAGTCATTTTTGTCTGCCATCTGTTGTCCCTCTTTCCTCTCTCTTCTTTCAGGACCCCTATATAATTACCATTCTTACTTGCTGCAACTTGTTATAGTTTGCACAGTACAAGTCACTAATATCTCATATTGGTCATTGTTCAATAATCAGTTTTGTTTACACCAATGGATTAAAGAAGTTTCCTAACAGAGGGATGACGTGCCCAGTGTATCTGGTTTACACGTAGGTTCCTTTGACACAGGATTTTGCATGAATGAGGTGTTTTGTTCGTCTTGATGTTTTTGTTGCTGTGTGCTTTCTGTTTTGGTTCGGGGTTTTTTGATGTCTACTTTTCCGCAGGCAATCCAGACTGGTAACTTCTGCGCTGCTCATAATGAGTGTCTCTACTCTACTCTCTCTGAGTAAACTGCTTCCAGCAAGTATGGTAGGTCTGTGTATTCCCCATTGTTCCAAACGAGCCACACTTGGTTTGGCCAGCCTAACCTTCTGGGAGCTTCGCACTCTGGTGCCCCATCTGTTGACACCCAAGCCCGAGTCGCACCTTCCCTGAAGTTGGCCACCCTCCCTCACATCTTCAGCTTCTGCATTACCACTGTCTCCTAGTCTCTTTGAATATGGAGTTTTCTTTTCTGTTTATTTTTATTTTTGGGTATTTTTAGAGAGGACACTGGAAGAAAACTCTCTTAACTGTGCCATTTTAAACAGTTATCTCATTTTCTTTATAAAACACAGAATGATTGTTGATTTTTTTTTATTATTGTATAAAAATAAAGTGCAAAACCTTGCATATCCTCTGTGTTTCATAATCAGGCCAGCCTGTTTCTAGATTTCATCTTCACTCTTTCCTTGAAGTACTTCTGTATGGGTCACAAGGCAGTTTTATACAGCATCATCCATGGAAAACATGTTTTCTTCTCCTGAAATCCATAACATTATATGAATATATATATTCATATAATATTCACATATATATATATATGATGTAGAATAATCAGGGGCCAGCCTGATCTTTTCCCTCTAACAGGTGGCTTAAGTCTTCCCCTCCTTCACCCCCCACAAATGCTACAGATTCTTGCTTATCTTTGTAGACCAATAACTACTGGATTTGCCCTGCTATTGATTACTCTATGTCAAATTTTACGTAAAGGATGTTGGTCGTACTTGGTAAACATTATCAAGATAAAAACAGGATTTAGATATGAGAGAAAATATTTATGTATTTAAAAAAAATTTTTTTAACTTTCATTTTTTTGAGAGACAGAGCATGAGTGGGGGACGGGCAGAGAGAGAGAGGGAGACACAGAATCCAGGCTCCAGGCTCTGAGCTGTCAGCACAGAGCCCAACATGGGGTTCGCCTCTGTGAACCATGAGATCATTACCTGAGCCAAAGTCGGTGGCTCAACCGACTGAGCCCCCCAGGCGACCCATGAGAGAAAATATTTCTGAAAGGTCATCGGAACTGTCACAGAGAGAATATTTGACAGAACCCAATTCTCCCCTAAAGACACTGGGATGTTTAAATTGAGAAAACCTGGATTTTGGCATTAAAAAAAACAAAGCAAAAACAATTTCTCCCTTTCTCCAATTCCTATGTCAACCTGAGAGCCTTTTCTCCCCTAGGCATTTTTCCCAGTTTTATTCAGTTATACTTCACATACAACATTGTATTAGTTTTAGGTGTGCAACATAATGATTTGATATTGTGTATGTTGCAAAAGGATCACCACAATGTCTAGCTAATGTTCATCACCTCAATACTTACACTTGTTTCCTGCAATGAGAACTTTTTTTTTTTTTGAGATGGGGAAGGAAGAGCATGAGTGGAGGAGGGGCAGAGGGAGAGAGAGGAAAGGAGAGAATCTTAAGCAGGCTCCACACTCAGGGCAGAGGATGGAGCACAGAGCCTGGAGCCTGACTTGGGGCTCAATCCCATGACCCTGGGATCATGACCTGAGCCAAATCAAGAGTCTGACACTCAGCCACCACCCAGGGGCCCTCTCTTGCAATGAGAACTTTTAAAAACAATTTTTTTAAATGTTCATTTATATGAGACAGAGAGAGTAGCGGGGGGGGGGGGGAGGGTCAGAGAGACAGAGACAGAATCAGAAGCAGGCTCCAGACTCTGAGCTGTTCGTACAGAGCCTGGTGTGGGGCTCAAACTCAACGAGCGAGAGATCACGCCCTGAGCTGAAATCAGATGCTTGAGCGACTGAGCCACCCAGGCGCCCCACAATGAGAACTTTTAAGATCTACTCTTTTAGTAACTTTCAAATACATGTTTTAGCCATTTTTAAGTGTATAGTTCAGAGGCATTAGTTATATTCACAGTGCGGTGCAAACATCACCACTATCTATTTCCAAAATTTTTCACCACCACAAAATAGAAACCCTATATGGATTAAACAGTAACTCTATATTTCTCCTGGTAACATATAATCGCCACTCTCTGTCTTTATAAATTTGCCTATTCCAGTTAGCTCATATAAATGGAATCAGACAACAATCGTCTATTTGTGTTTGGCTCAATTCACTTAGCATAATGCTTTCAAGGCTTATCTGTGTTGTAGCATCTGTCAGCACATCACTTCTCTTTATTTTTTTTAATGTTTATTTTTAAGAGTGAGAGACAGAGACAGAGAGACAGATTATGAGCGGGGGAGGAGCAGAGAGAGGGAGACACAGAATCCAAAGCAGGCTCCAGGCTCTGAGCTGTCAGCACAGAGCCCAATGTGGGGCTCCAACCCAGAAGTCCTGAGAACCTGAGCCAAAGTAGGACACTTATCAGACCGTGCCACCCAGCTGCCCCAGCACATCTCTTCGTTATAAAGCTGAATAACACTCCGTTGCGTAGCTACACATATAATTTAGACACTCATCTGCTGATGGGCATTTGGGTTGTTCACCTCTCCGTTAGTGTGCATAATGTTGCAACGAACAGTCACATACAAGTGTCTGTCTGAGTCCCTGTTTTCAGTTCTTGTAGGTAGATACCTAGGAGAGGAATTGTTGGGTAATTCTATGTTTACCTTTTTAAGGAACTGCCACTGTTTTCACGGCAGCTGAGCCATTTTACATCCCACCAGCCATGTGCAAGGGCTCTCATTTTTGCACATCCTTGCCATCACTTGTTATTTTCCACTTTTCTGATGATAGTCATCCCAGTAGGTATGCAGTGGTATTATACTGTGGTTTGGCTTACTTTATATATACATATTGTCTGTACATTGATTCGGTGATATGGCATGGTGCAACACATTTCAAAGGACTAATGTCATAAGGACTACATTTATTAAACACAATCTAATAAAATTGGAAATAGAAAACAAAAAGGTAACTTAATAAGAACCCGTATACTTAAAAATTAATGGGGCGCCTAGGTGGCTCAGTTGGTTGGGCAACCGACTTTGGCTCAGGTCATGATCTCACAGCTCGTGATTTTGAGCCCTGCACTGGGCTCTGTGCTGACAGCTCAGAGCCTGGAGCCTACTTGGGATTCTGTGTCTCCCTCTCTCCATCTCTCCCCTACTCACATTCTCTCTCTCTCTCTCTCAAAAATAAATAAATGTTAAAACTTTTCTGAATGCCTCAGTTAAAAATTTTTTAAATTAAAATTAAAAACATAGTTCTGAAAAAGTTCTTTTTTGTTTTTGTTTTTTCCTTCATTTAAAAAATTATTTTATTTTATTTTTATTTTTATTTAAATCCAAGTTAGTTAACATGTAGTATAATAATGATTTGAGGAGTAGAATTTAGCGATTCAGCACTTCCACATAACACCCAACAAGTGCCCTCCTTCATGCCCATCCCCCATCTAGCCCATCCCCCCACCCAACTTCCCTCCAGCAACCCTCCGTTTGTGCTATTTAAGAGTCACTTATGGTTTGTTCTCTGTATCTAAGAGATCCTTTTTTAAAAAATAAAATGCATTTATTGAATTATGTCATGCACACAGGTAAGTATATAAATCATAAGTTCACAGCTCAGCTAGTCACCACAAAATGAACACACGTTGGTCATTCCCACCCATATCAAGAAACAGAGCATGACTGCCACCCCTACCCCCCACCGGTCCCCCTGCCCCCCACCCCCAGAAGCCTTACATGGGCAACTTTCCAGCCTGTCCTATCTCCTTCACCACAGAGGTCTCCAATCTCCTAAACTGCTAATCAGACAATGTGCTTTTGTTTGGGTTGGGCTTTTTTACTTAGAAGAATGGTTGAGATGTATCCATGTAGTTGTTTGAAGAAATCGTGTTTTTCATTTTCTTTCTTTATAGTTTCTGTTGTATGAATATATCACAGTTGGTTTATCTATTATACCATCAGTGCAAACTTGGATGTTACCAGTCTGGGAGTAGTTCAAAGACGTTGCTAATAGACATTATTCTACATGACTCTTAGTGAATGTATGTACACATTTCTGTTGTGCACACCTGGGAGCAGAGGTGCTGAATAATGAGCTCTGTGTGCCCAGCGTTTAGTAGACATGACTTCAGTTTGCCAAAGTAGTTGTTCTTGGAGGTTCTTCTGGAAGGACTTTATGCCTGTGGTGAATTTGCATCAAGAGCTTACATATAATCACTTCGGGGGCCATAATGAACCACACCAAAATGCCATGGCTTAAAACCACTATATTGCTGTTATTCATGATTCTGTAAGGCCAGTAATTTCAAAAGCTAAACCAATCGGGTTTTCTGCTAGGCCCATTCATGTGGCTGCAGTCATTCAACAGCTCTCATCGGGTCAAATCGGATGAAATATCCTCACTTATGTCTCGGCTGAGCCATAAATCTTCAGCGGCAAACCTGAGCTTTTCATACAAAGCAGCATTTCAAAAAGACAAGGGCCGAAGCTGTAATACCTCCCAGGTCCAAGGCTAGAGAGACGTACGACGTCACCTCTGCTGCCTTCCACAAGTCAAAGCAAGTGATAAGGCCAACCCACATTCAAGAGCAGAACAATAAACTCCATTTCTTGATGGAAAGGCTGGTAAAATATTATGCCCATTTTGTTTTTCAAGTTACTAACATCTTCTACCTGAATGCAATATTTATTTTCCTCTCCTGTGGAAAATAGACTCACCCCAGGAACCCCATGAGTCTCATCCAATTATGGCATCATCCTCAAAGTATAAGATTGTATCGTCAGCATCAGGTCCAGTGAGGTTCCCTGCATGTATCCATGGCAATTCTGAAATACAGGCACCAAAAGTAGGAAATGTTTCTTGACTAGAGCCATTACCACTCCTTGGGTATAGAAGCATCCAGTCTATTTCTCTTGGAAACTCATAGCTCTACACCCTGGGATGTTGGCTTCACCATCTGAAACAACTTCTCTTTTCCATCAGAAATGGCCCATTTTGCGCCTGAGTAGCTTTCTCAGTCTGCCTTCTACCTACAGAGAGTTGGGTGCCCATTTTGACAGTCTCTGTCCCTTTTTTTTTTTTTTTAAATGTTTTATTTATTTCTAGGAGAGAGATAGAGACAGCATGAGCAGGGGAGGGTCAGAGAGAGAGGGAATCACAGACTCTGAAACAGGCTCCAGGCTCTGAGCTGGCTGTCAGCACAGAGCCCGACGCGGGGCTCGAACCCATGAACCGTGAGATCATGACCCAAGCGAAAGTCGGACGCTTAACCGACTAAGCCACCCAGGCGCCCTCTGTCCCTTTTAATCTAAACCGGTAATTTTTCTGCCAGCAACATTCCCTTTAAAATTGCATGGATTGGGGCGCCTGAGTGGCTCAGTCGGTTAAGCATCCGACTTTGGCTCATGTCACGATCTCATGATTCATGGGTTCGAGCCCACATCAGGCTCTGTGCTGACAGCTAGCTCAGAGCCTGGAGCCTACTTCAGATTATGTGTCTCCCTTTCTCTCTGACCCTCCCCTGCTCTCTCTCTCTCTCAGAAATAAATAAAAAATTTTTAAAAAAGTAAAATTGCATGGATTTCCTTGACTCATATAGGTCTACTCAATGGGGCCAAAGTCACGTTTCCGATTCTTTTTGAGACAAGTCTCTTTCTATTTGGGGTTATAAGTCAGGCAGTAGTGGGACAATGCTCTTCTGCCTCTGGAGAGAGTCTAGCTGGCACTGCCTTCCATTTTTCAGTGATCTTGAGTATGACATGACAGCCACATGTTTAATTAGGACCTTGGCCCCAGACCCCATTTCATTTTGAGCATCTTTTATTGTCTGTGGATACTAGGGGAAATAAGAAATTTTATTTTCCAGCCCAGCAAATCTTGGACCCTTTATATTTTCTCTAAATTTTGCTTGCAAATTCAGTAGTTGCATTTTGACCTCGGCTGTCTCTTCCTATACCTTATATATGCACCTAGATGCAACAGTCTGGCACTTTCCACATTCTTCCTGGTGATTTCTTTAGCCCAATCCAAAAGTTTATTAGAAGCATTTCCCATCTTCCAAATGATTACAGACAACAGCTTTGCAAATTGTATTGCCACTACCTAATGCCCCTGGCCATTTACACAGATTGCCGGAGGAGTTTGTCCACGGCTTTTCCGGTCTCCACTAATAGAAGCTTTGCACACATCCAGCCTTTACCAGAAGTTTTTCCGTCACTGTTTGATCTTTTTCTGGGACTTTGCACATATCCAGCCTTTACCAGAAGTTTTTTCGTCACTGTCTAATTGTCCGTTTAGCAAGTAACCTTGAGAGATGAGGTAAGAGCTCCCTGAAGACAAGAAGCAGGATTGCTTGCTGCTTGCTTGAAAAGAGGCGGGTTCCCAAAGCTCTGTGTTTCTCAGCTGCATCTGAAACCCACTGTGTGGATAGCCTTCCTCTGGGTCACACACATTGACCCCAGGACTTACAGGCACGGAGAACCAAGGCAAATGTATGGATGCTCATGCTGCTTGCTGTGCCAGGAATAATAAAGTGAATAATAAAGTTTCATCTCAGCGCCAGCAATCTTTGTCTATTGCCGGCACTCAAGAAACAGCAACAGGCTCACCTACAGGCTTGTAAGTAGGAAGAATCAAGCCCCAGACCTTACCGTCTCCATTTGCAGAAGGCATTCTCCATTTAACTTTCAATAAATCCTGACTTGAGGTATGTGGGTGGCTCAGTTGGTTAAGCATCTGTCTCTTGATTTCAGCTCAGGTCATGATTTAGTGGTTCATGAGTTCGAGCCCCATGTCAGGCTCTGTGCTGTAGTGCAAAGCCTGCTTGGGATTCTCTCCCTCTTCTCTCTCTCCACCCCTCCCCAGTTCTTACTCTCTCTCTGTCTTTCTCTCTCAAAATAAAGAAGTAAACTTAAAATAAGCAAGTAAATAAATAAATAAAGCTTGACTTAACACTACTGAAATCTGGCTTTCCAAGATAAGATCGGAAGCAGCAAACTGTTTTCAAAATTCAAAACTATATCAGAATTCAGAGATGGAAACAAATTGTATTAACGACTCTGCACTTATGTTACTGTATGTGTCCGGAGCTGGCCTAGTCTCAGATCCCAGGAAATGTTGCAGCATTTTTGAAAATTGTGTATTGTCTTCAAGAAAATTTTATCTTTTTGGCCACTTATCAATCTAGCAACAGAAAAATGCCAACAACTGTCCAACGTCAATGGTTTGTGCAATTTCCAGATAAACACTGTAATTTTTTTATGTTTATTTACTTTTGAGAGAGAGAGAGAAACACAGAATGTGAGCAGGGGAGGGGCAGAGAGAAAAGGAGACACCGAATCTAAAGCAGCCTCCAGCCTCTGAGCCGTCAGCACAGAGACCGATGCAGGGCTCGAACCCATGAACTGTGAGATCATGACCTGAGCTGAATCAGACACTTGACCAACTAAGCCTCAGGTGCCCCACATTGTAATTTTTTAATGTTTATTTATTTTTGCAATACATATATAGAGAGAGACAGAGAGAGAGCACAAGAGGGGAGGGGCAGAGAGAGAAGGGGGCAGGGGATCTGAAGCAGACTCTGCGCTAACAGCCCCAGTGCAGGGTTCAACTGACTGAGCCACCCAGGCCCCCCTACATACACTGTAATTTTTAGCTCTCTGTTTCCCAAATATGTCTGTCTCACAAACTAATAAGTCAAAGGAAGTACGGAGATATTAGAAGGTGGAAAAAGGGTAAGTAACATTCACACAAGGAAGACAATTACTGTATGATCTCACTTACCTGTGGAATTTTTAAAGAGTCGAATTCACAGAAACAGAAAGTACATTGGTGGTGCCAGGGGCTGGGGGATCGAGGGAATGGGGAGATGTTGGTCAATGGATATGAACTTCCAGTTACAAGATGAAGTTCCAGGGATGTAACGTACAGCATGGTGACTGCGGTTAACACCACCAAGTAACAAGAGGTACTGTATACTTGAAGGCTGCCAAGAACAGATCTTAAATGTCTTTGCCACAAGAAATAAAATGTTAGGGGTGCCTGGGTGGCTTAGTCGGTTAAGCGTCCGACTTCCACTTAGGTCATGATCTCGCGGTTCGTGGGTTCGAGCCCCACGTCGGGCTCTGTGCTTACTGCCAGCTCAGAGCCTGGAGCCTGTTTCAGAGTCTGTGTCTCTCTCTCTCTCTGACCTTCCCCTGCTCACGCTGTCTCTCTCTCTCCTAGAAATAAATAAAAATATTTTAAAAAGAAAGAAATAAAATGTTAACTATGGGAGCTGATGGATGTGTTAACTAACCTTACTGTGGTGATCATTTCACAATATATATGCATATGGAATCATCCCGCTGCACACCTTCAACTTCTATAACGTTATATTCCAATTATATCTCAATAAAGCTGGAAAAACAATTCATGCCATATGCCAAGGAACTTCAGAAAGCACCTTGCTGACAGTTAGGTGAACCCCTGTTATAACTGATGTCCTATCAATTTTCCAAGAAATGCTACAGCTTAGTGCAGGGGAACACAGACAGGCTCTGGAAAGAGACCAACTTTGCAGGTTAATGAGCTTTGAAACGGGGAGTATTCCCTATGCCTTTGTTTCCTCATCTATAAAATGGGAATATTGGTTCCTACTTCATTGGGTTTTTGCTTTATTTGAGTTCAAAGAGTTAACACATGTGGAGCGCCTGGTTGGCTCAGTTGGTTGAGCGTCCGACTTTGGCTCAGGTCATGATCTAGCAGTACGTGGGTTCAAGCCCCGTGTCTTGAACCCCGTGTCTTCAAGCCTGTCTTCAGATTCTGTGTCTCCCTTTCTCTCTGACCCTCCCCTGCTCACGCTGTCTCTCTCTCTCTTTCCCTCTCTCCTTCTCAAAAATAAATAAAACATTAAAAAAAGAGTTAACACACATAAAGTGCTTGTAAAAGTGCTGTTTCATTACAGTAAATAGTATCTATGTCAAAGATAGCTGGCAGGTGAAGACAATGAGAGAAAAATGTTATAATGCACAGGGGCAAGAAGGACCATTTGCAGCAAACTGCAAATTCCAAGAAGCTGGAATAAAGAACTAAAGCCCTGAATGCCTGAATTTCTCAATAACTAAGAAACTAACTCCAGAAACTTGTCTTTTGCTTCTTTTGCTTCAGCATCTTTTCCAAAATAGAGGAATTTACTTCCTTGCTCTTGGATTGCTAGCCTGCAGAACTATGGGACGATTCATGTGTGCTGTGTAAGCCACGCGGTGCATCCCGGTCGCGATGCCAGCGTAGGAGACAAGTAAAAGATACTATGACAGAGTTTTTTTTTCTTTCCTAGCTTTTTCCTTTCTAATCACAGTAAGACGTGGTACCAAAATGCTTACAATGACAAGGAACACCTTCTCGCCCCATCCCTCCTCTCTGTTGAGCCCAGAAGAGGCTTTTTCTTCTAAGTTTATTTATTTATTTTGAGAGAGAGAGAGAGAGAGCATGCATGCATGAACAGGCAGATGGAGGAGGATCAGAGAGAGAGAGAGAGAGAGAGAGAGAGAATCCCAACCAGGTTCTGCACTGTTAGGGAGCCGGATCTGGGGCTTGATGTGGGGCTCGAACTCATCAACCCTGAGATCATGACCTGAGCCAAAACCAAGAGTCAGACACTTATCTGACTGAGCCATGCAGGCGTCCGCAGAAAAAGCCTTTTAAAGGACTCTTATATGGTCACCTCTTCAAAGCCCTTCCCAGCTTCCTAGAAATGAGCTGCTGGGTTTCTTCTTTTTACTCAGATTACTCTGATATGGACGCTCCCCTTTGCGGCGGCACATGAAACTCCTATGCAATGTCTGGGTGTAATGGGCGAGGGTTTGTTCTGTGCTTGAACTACTCCAAGTCAGCCTCCTTTGGAAAGAGGTTTTTCGGTTTTTTGGTTTTTGTTTTAGAAGCCTATTTCACACAGAGGCGCTGCGGCCAAGTGCAAATAGCAGAGGCTTCATGCTCAGGCCCACTCGACCCCTTAATCTATCTGCCACTTAGCCAGGCTACTTCAGTGCCTTGTTCATGGTTACCCTATTTTCACAATGGATGTAGGCGACTACTATCTCAAATTACTAAACTCAATGCTCCTCCTTTCTTTTTCTCTTCATTATTGCATTATGAGATACAAAGCAAGCACAGAGCTGTGTGTCCAGGATATATGTGAGTCTAAAGTAACCACTAGCCAAGTCAGAAGAACGAGCACTGCCCTGATATTCAACATCACCAGCCACTAATAGGATGCAGACTAGGGCCGTGACGACCTATCACTGCACACCCTGTCAAAACAACTCAAATTGAAAATAATGGCCAGGGTGCCTGGGGGGCTTAGTTGGTTAAGCGTCCAACTCTTGATTTCAGCTCAAGTCATGGTCTCACGGTTGTGAGATGGGGCCTCATGTCGGGCTCCGTGCTGAGCATGGAGCCTGATTGGGATTCTCTCTCTGCCCTCCCTCCTTTCTCTCTCTCTCAAAATAAATTTTAAAAATAAACCTTAAAATACATAAATACGTAACTAAATAAATACAAAAATAAAAACAATGGCAATACCAAATGCTAGCAAGGATGCAGACACTAGATTCCCACACACTGCTAGTAGGAATTCTTTGTGTATATATTTACCACCTCTCCATGCTTCCCTAAAAACATAGTGTATTGTTTTGCCTAATTTAAACTTTACACAAATGGAAGGCATGGCATGGAATCATTTGAATTTGTTTTTTTTTACTTAACATCGCGTTTGCGGTTTTCATCCATAACATGGGGGGCTGTAGACCCGTATCATCAAACGAATATGCCACCATTTATTTGTCCATTTTATTGCAGCTGGCTTTTGGGGTTGTTTCTAGTTTGGGCCTGTTATGAGCAATGCTGTCATAACATTCTTATATCCTGGTGCCCCTATGTACGCGTTTTGCTAGAGAATATACCCAGGAAAGCAACGGCAGGGTCCTGGGGTACGTTTATTTTTGACCTGACAGGAGAATGGTAAACTATTCTCCAAAGAGTTGTACCACTTTTCACTCCCATCAGCTGTAGGATGAGTTCTTGCTGCTCTTTGTGAGTACTAAAAGACAGATTTTAGCCATTCTGGTGGCTGCATAATTGTGTCTCATTGCAGCTGTAACTCGCATCTCCCTGACATTCTTCAGTTGAGTGTTATTTCACTTATTGGCCACTTGGATTTTCTCTGTCATGAAGTGTCTGCTCAAGTTTTTGCTTCTTTTCTACTGTGTATCTTTTCCTTACGCATTCGTGGGAATCCTTACAAATTCTGAATACTAACCTTTTGTCCGGGGCTTGTCTTTTCTCTTTTTCCTGTTTTCCCTCCCGGACTCAGCATGGATGACACTCCCCTTTGGGGTCAGAGGCATCCATTACCGCAGGTAAAAAGATAATCAGTACTAGAATTATTGAGAAATATACAGCTTTTGATCTCCTAAATTGATTATTGAAAACCGTATTAGTTACACCTATGTTCATAGCACCACTGTTCACAATAGGCAGAAGATGGAAGCAACCCAAGTGTCTGCAGATGGATGAGTGGATAAATAAAACATGGTGTATCCATACAATGGAATTTAATTCAGCCATAAAAAGAATGGAAATTCTGACACATTCTACAACATGGGTAAATGCTGAAGACGTTCTGCTCAATGAAACACTCTAGTTACAAAAGGACAAATACTATGAGGCACCTGGGTGGCTCAATTGGCTAAGCGTCCGACCTCTGCTCAGGTCATGATCTCGCAGTTCATGATTTCGAGCCCCGTGTCGGGCTCTGTGCTGACAGCTCAGGGCCTGGAACCTGCTTCAGAGTCTGTGTCTCCCTCTTTCTCTGCCCCTCCCCCACTTGTGCCTTGTCTCTCTCTCTCTCTCTCTCTTTCTCTCTCAAAAAGAAGCAACCATTAAAAAAGAGGACAAATACTCTATGATTCCATTTATATGAGGTATGTAGAGACAAGAAATAGAATGGTGGTTGCCAAGAGCTAGGGAGAGGGGCAAACGAGGAGTTAGTGTTTAATGGGTACAGATTTTCAGTTGGGAAAGATGATAGTTCTGGAGATGGATGGCGATGATGGGTACACAACAATGTTAATGTGCTTAGTGCCACAGAACTATACACTCAAAATGATGAGAACTGTAAACTTCATGTGTATTTTGTCACAATAAAAAAACATATCAGTGGAATCATTTTTAAAATAATCTTTTATTTATCAAGAAAGAATATCTGTGCATTAAAAAAATAGACATGTAAAAATAACTACCATTTTTACATTTCTACCACCCAGAGCCCCTCAATGTGGTCTTGAAGATCTGAAAATGGCCTTATACTGTACCCATGTTTTGTAACCTGTTTTAATATGTTTTAGTGAGTACATGATCTCTACCTTTCTACATTAGATTTCTTCCAGTTGATCTAAACATGTAGCAATTGTTTGAAAATAATGTTTTAAAACAACTGAAACCTATTTTTTTCTTTTTCTTTCTTTTTTTTTTTTTTTTAAAATCAGAAGGCAAAGTTCTGAAAAGGCCGCCCACGAGGTTTATACTTAAACAAGAGCTCAAGTGAGATCACCTAGGGGAGCACAAGAAAACCAGCGAGGGCTGAGAAGGGGAGAGGGTGGGTCGCCAGCTCCTGGCCCTACCCAGGTGAACACCTCTAGTCCCAGCACTGAAAGTGAGCCGGGGCCTGAGCCATGGCTAGCAGCCACCAATGTCATTTGTGAGTGGTTCTCATTGCTATGCTAAGAAGCTGCAGTCCCCAAGAGGGCCTCCCAGCAACAGTGAACAAGTGTGCCAGGTAACCCCCCGGCAGCAGGGACAGCTGTCGGCAGCTTCAGACTTTGCACAGCCCATCCAGACTCGTCCAGGGCCCTGGACATGTGCGCATGTTCCTGAATTCACCCCAATTTGTAAGCAAAGTGCCACCCGTCTCCAATGGGTTCTTTTAAGGGTACAATGAAAGCATCCGGAACAATGTCAAGCTCGGCTCTACAGATGTCCCTCTTCCTTCCTCTTAGGCAGGCCCATCTCTAACTCCAATTATACAGTGATTGGCAGAATGCCAGCGTCACCTCTACCAAGCATCCTATTTGCCGATAACTCAGAAGTTTACAAGAAAGAAAAAGAAACACAAGTAACCACATTGCGTGAGTGTAAGTGATGAGGTTGATTCTCCTGAACATGGCAATCTCGCTGAACATAATTCCCAACATGGAAATTTCCATACAGTTTTGAGCAATGGTGCCATCCCTGGAGAGTGCATACGGTTTTCCCACTTTGAAGATCAGCACTCGTGCAGGTGTGTAAGCTCTCATGTCTGCTATTCAGCTTTCTAAGTCCTGTTATTATGTAATTGGCCTTATGACTATCCTACCTCTTGTTGCCTAAGATGCTTTTAATTAGCTTTCAAGGTCCTCGGAAATCATTAGGTACACACACACACAAAATAGTCGATCTAGATGATAAAACTTTCATTTTTATATTTATAGTTAGCAGTTTAACCTCTTCCCGTCGCAGGCAACAAATAACATCAGTGCTTGCTGAGTAAACACCAGGTACATGCATTGATATAGGGGCTGAGATGTTACAAAGAAGAAAGCAGACATGGTCCCTTGGCTTCTGGTGTCTGCGATCTGACCAAAAAAATAAGACAGCTTCATGGTGAAATCAATAGAGATGTGGGGGAAGGGTCAAGTAGAAATATCCTTAACATTTTTTACAACGCACATAGGCATTTACAAGTCCATACTTGTAATATTTCATTAAAATATTTCATTAAATTTTTTAATATTCTTAGCATTATTCACATTTATCATGATTTCATTAAGCTTTCATTTTCCTGTTTGCTCTAAATGTTACTATGCCATATTCATTAAGTTTAAGAGATGACAAGACCAAAGTGAAATGGGTCCAAAAAAAATTAGACGACATAAGTTTTTTTGAAGGAAAGAAACCTGTCAATGACAGCATTTTTGTTTTGAACAAACTATAAACTATCGTTAAAATCTTTGCATGATAATATTCACTCGTTTAATCATTCAATGGGAACATTTCTTAGAGTGAGATGTGCAGGTTTTAGGATGCGCACTCTATGTAAAAGGAAGTGTAGGGGTGCCTAGGTGGCCCACTCAACTTTGGCTCTGGTCATGATTTTGTGGTTTGTGGGTTCAAGCCCTGTGTCAGGCTCTGTGCTGACAGCTCAGAGCCTGGAGCCTCCTTTGAATTCTGTGTCTCCCTCTCTCTGCCCCTCTCCTGCTCCCGTTCTGTTTCTTTCTTTCTCTCTCAAAAATAAATAAACATTAAAAAGTAAAAAAAAAAAAATGTTGAAAGAAAATGTATGTAAAAGGTCATGTGACTTCTCTAAACTCTCACCATGAGTCATAAAAGCAGAAATCAAGTGTCCAAACTCTTAGTCTTTTGCTGTGTCCACTTGACACTATGTCCACTTATTTCAAAACATAGCTATTTCAATGCATTTCCAAGTTCTTTTCATAGCTTATTAATTATGCTTACAATGGCTCAGGAAAATGTCTTTATTTATATGCCCATGCTTTCTCAAAGGATGTAGACATTCATACAACTTCAGAGCTGGAAGGGATCTTTGAGATCTAGTCCAACATACTCATTTTATAGATGAAGACTCTGAGGCCCACAGGTTAAGCAGCAAGAACAACAAGACAAAAATGGATTCCATGAGGAAAGTTTAAAGCCGCGGAAATTGTTTCCTCCAAAAGGATAATTTAATAATGACCTTTGAGTGTGAGAATTATGATTCGAGATAAGGAAGTTGTTTGTTTGTTTTTTTGTTTTTTACTTCTCTTTTTCATTACCAAAAACAAAACAAGAAGAAATGAGTTTTGATTACAGTGAGTGAAAACAATGAGGCTGACTATAAAAAAAGAATTTCTGGCAGTCAGGATAATCAAAACCTGAGATAGGACACCTAGAGATATAATTTACATAATCTACATTTCACCCACCTAAAGTGCAAAATTTGTGGGGCACTTGAGTGACTCAGTCAGTTAAGCGTCCGGCTCTTGATTTCGGCTCAGGTCATGATCTCAGGATCATGGGATTGAGCCCTATGTGGAGCTCCATGCTGGACATGGAGCCTGCTTGGGATTCTCTCTTTCCCTCTCTCTCTCTCTGCCCCTCCCCAACTTGTTCTCTCTCTCTTCCTCTTTCTCTCTCAAAAAAAATTTTAAGTGCACATTTTGGTGCTTTTTAGTATATTCATAGTTGTGCAACCACAAATGGAACCCGTTTTAGAACATTTTAATCAATTCAAAAAGCCCCACACACTTTATCTATCATTCCCTCTACCCCCACGCCCCCCAGCCTTAGGTAACCACTAATCTACTTTGTCTCTATGAATTGGCCTATTCTGAATATTACATGTGAATAGAATCATATAATATACGATCTTCTCTGTCTTCTTTCCATAGCAAAATGTTTTCAAAGTTCATTCTGACTGTGGCATTATCAGTACTTTGTTTCTTTTTATTGATAAATAATACTCCATTGTATGGGTATACCACATTTTGTTCATCCATTCATCGGTTGTTAGACATTTGAGGTGTTTGCACCTTTTTTGGCTTTTACGAATAATGCTGCTATGAATATTCATGTGCGAGTTTTTATGAGGACACGTGCTTTTATTTTTCCCGGGTATATACGCCTAGAAGTAGAAATGCTGGGTCAAATGGTAAGTTTTTACTTAGCTTTTCGAGGAATTGCCAGACTGTTTTCCAAATTGGCCAAACCATTATATATTCCTACCAGCAGTGAAGGAGGGCTCCGATTTCTCCACATCCTCACCAACGTTGTTATGATGACTTTTTTTTTTTAATGTTTTATTTATTTCTAGGAGAGAGAGACAGCGTGAGCAGGGGAGGGTCAGAGAGAGAGGGAGTCACAGACTGAAACAGGCTCCAGGCTCTGAGCAGGCAGTCAGCACAGAGCCTGATGTGGGGCTCGAACCCAC